>NW_026735007.1:0-187648 GCF_949786415.1 Peromyscus eremicus | reverse complement strand
AATTGTTTTCTGGTAAAAAAAAAAAGTCCCTATTGTGCTCCCCTTGCCATACACAGTGCAAATAGCACTCACGTCTGCTTCCAGCAAGTGCAGTGTATTGGACTGAAGAGGAGCAACTGTTCTTGTCAGTTTCCTAAGCAGAGTTGAACTAGATATGGCCCGTGTGTGTAGGAAGCACAGTTCTTTTGTTCTGAGCAAGCTCACTGTTCTGGCCCTACAGGAAACACAGTAGAGTAGAAGAGTGGTCTTTTCTCAAAAGCAGAGTGTGTTTCTTGTAAGGCTAGCTAGCATTTGTTTCCCAGTCCTAAATGGAGTTGATTCACATGAAGTTTCTGGTCCTATGAGCAAGAGTTGTTTTCTGGTAAGAAGAGTCACTATTGCGCTCCCATTGCCATACACAGTGCAAAGAGCACTGGCGTCTGTTCCCAGCAAGTACAGTGTATTGGACTGAAGAGGAGCTACTGTTCTTGTCAGTTTCCGAAGCAGAGTTGAACTAGATATGGCCCGTGTGTGTAGGAAGCACAGTTCTTTTGTTCTGAGCAAGCTCACTGTTCTGGCCCTATAGGAAACACAGAAGAATAGAAGAGTGTTCTTTTCTCAAAAGCAGAGTTTGTTTTTTGTAAGGCTAGCTAGCCTTTGTTTCCCAGTCCTAAATGGAGTTGATTCACATGTAGAATTTTGTCCTACGAGCAAGAGTTGTTTTCTGGTAAGGAAAGTCAGTATTGAGCTCCCATTGCCATACACAGTGCAAATAGCACTGGCGTCTGTTCCCAGCAAGTACAGTGTATTGGACTGAAGAGGAGCTACGGTTCTTGTCAGTTTCTGAAGCAGAGTTGAACTAGATATGGCCCGTGTGTGTACGAAGCACAGTTCTTTTGTTCTGAGCAATCTCACTGTTCGGACCTCTTAGGAAACATAGTAGAGTAGAAGAGTGCTCTTTTCTCAAAAGCAGAGTGTGTTTCTCGTAAGGCAAGCTAGTGTTTGTTTCCCAGTCAGAAATGGAGTTGAATCCCATGCATTTTCTGGTCCTACGAGCAAGAGTTGTTTTCTGGTAAGAAGAGTGACTATTGCGCTCCTATTGCCATACACAGTCCAAATAGCACTCGCATCAGTTCCCAGCAAGTACAGTGTATTGGACTGAGGAGGAGCTACTGTTCTTGTCAGTTTCCTAAGCAGAGTTGAACTGGATATGGCCCATGTGTGTAGGAAGCACAGTTCTTTTGTTCTGAGCAAGCTCACTGTCGGACCCCATTGGAAACACAGTAGAGTAGAAGAGTGCTCTTTCTCAAAAGCGGAGTGTGTTTCTTGTATTGCGAGCTCGCGTTTGTTTCCCAGTCCTAAATGGAGTTGATTCACATGTAGAATTTGGTCCTAAGAGCAAGAGTTGTTTTCTGGTAAGGAAAGTCAGTATTGAGCTCCCTTGCCATACACAGTGCAAATAGCACTGGCGTCTGTTCCCAGCAAGTACAGTGTATTGGACTGAAGAGGAGCTACGGTCCTTGTCAGTTTCTGAAGCAGAGTTGAACTAGATATGGCCCGTGTGTGTAGGAAGCACAGTTCTTTTGTTCTGAGCAAGCTCACTGTTCGGACCCCATAGGAAACACAGTAGAGTAGAAGAGTGCTCTTTCTCAAAAGCAGAGTGTGTTTCTTGTAAGGCGAGCTAGCGTTTGTTTCCCAGTCATAAATGGAGTTGAATCACATGCAGGTTTAGGTACTAAGAGCAAGAGTTCTTTTCTGTTAAGGAAAGTCACTATTGCCCTCACATTGCCATACAGAGTGCAAATAGCACTCACGTCTGTTCCCACCAAGTACAGTGTATAGGACTGAAGAGGAGCTACTCTTCTTGTCAGTTTATTAAGCAAAGTTGAACTATATATGGCCCATGTGTGTAGGAAGCACAGTTCTTTTGTTCTGAGCAAGCTCACTGTTCGGACCCCTTAGGAAACACAGTAGAGTAGAAGAGTGCTCTTTACTCAAAAGCAGAGTGTGGTTCTCGAAAGGCGAGCTAGCGTTTGTTTCCCAGTCCTAAATGGAGTTGAAGCACATGCAGTTTCTGGTCCTACGAGCAAGAGTTGTTTTCTGGAAAGAAGAGTCACTATTGTGCTCCCATTGCCATACACAGTGCAAATAGCACTCGCGTCTGTTCCCAGCATTTACAGTGTATTGGACTGAAGAGGAGCTACTGTTCTTGTCAGTTTCCGAAGCAGAGTTGAAATAGATATGGCCCGTGTGTGTAGGAAGCACAGTTCTTTTGTTCTGAGCAAGCTCACTGTTTGGACCCCATAGGAAACACAGTAGAGTAGAAGAGTGCTCTTTTCTCAAAGCAGAGTGTGTTTCTTGTAAGGCGAGCTAGCGTTGGTTTCCCAGTCCGAAATGGAGTTGAGTCACATGCAGTTTCTGGTCTTACTAGCAAGAGTTGTTTTCTGGTAAGAAGAGTCACTATTGCGCTCCCATTGCCAAACACAGTGCAAATAGCACTCGTGTCTGTTCCCAGCAAGTACAGTGTAGGGGACTGAAGAGGAGCTACTGTTCTTGTCAGTTTCCTGAGCAGAGTTGAACTAGATATGGCCCATGTGTGTAGGAAGCACAGTTCTTTTGTTCTGAGTAAGCTCACTGTTTGGACGCCTTATGAAACACAGTAGAGTAGAAGAGTGCTCTTTTCTCAAAAGTAGAGTGTTTTTCTCGTAAGGCAAGCTAGTTTTTGTTTCCCAGTCAGAAAGGGAGTTGAATCCCATGAAGTTTCTGGTCCTACGAGCAAGAGTTGTTTTCTGGTAAGAAGAGTCACTATTGTGCTCCCATTGCCATACACAGTGCAAATAGCACTGGCATCTGTTCCCAGCATTTACAGTGTATTGGACTGAAGAGGAGCTACTGTTCTTGTCAGTTTCCTAAGCAAAGTTGAACTAGATATGGCCCATGTGTGTAGGAAGCACAGTTCTTTTGTTCTGAGCAAACTCACTTTTCGGATCCCTTAAAAAACACAGTAGAGTAGAAGAGTGCCCTTTTTTCAAAAGCACAGTGTGTTTCTTGTAAGGTGAGCTAGCATTTGTTTTCCAGTCCTAAATGGAGTTGAATCAAATGCAGTTTCTGATCCTATGAGCAAGAGTTGTTTTCTGGTAAGAAGTGTCACTGTTGCGCTCCCATTGGTATACACAGTGCAAATAGCACTGGCGTCTGTTCCCAGAAAGTACCGTGTATTGGACTGAAGAGGAGCTACTGTTCTTGTCAGTTTCCTAAGGAGAGTTGAACTAGATATGGCCCGTGTGTGTAGGAAGCACAGTTCTTTTGTTCTGAGCAAGCTCACTGTTCAGACCCCATAGGAAACACAGTAGAGTAGAAGAGTGCTCTTTTCTCAAAAGCAGAGTGTGTTTCTGGTAAGGCGAGGTAGCGTTTGTTTCCCAGTCCTAAATGGAGTTGAATCCCATGCAGTTTCTGGTCCTAACAGCAATTGTGCTCCCATTGTCATACACAGGGCAAATAGCACTGGCGTCTGTTCCCAGCATGTACAGTGTATTGGACTGATGAGGATCTACTGTTCTTGTCAGTTTTTTAAGCAGAATTGAACTAGATATGGCCCGTGTGTTTAGGAAGCTCAGTTCTTTTGTTCTGAGCAAGCTACCGTTCTGGCCCTATAGGAAACACAGTAGACTAGAAGAGTGCCCTTTTCTCAAAAGCAGAGTGTGTTTCTTGTAAGGCTAGCTAGCCTTTGTTTCCCAGTCCTAAATGGAGTTGATTCACATGTAGAATTTTGTCCTACGAGCAAGAGTTGTTTTCTGGTAAGGAAAGTCAGTATTGAGCTCCCATTGCCATACACAGTGCAAATAGCACTGGCGTCTGTTCCCAGCAAGTACAGTGTATTGGACTGAAGAGGAGCTACGGTTCTTGTCAGTTTCTGAAGCAGAGTTGAACTAGATATGGCCCGTGTGTGTAGGAAGCACAGTTCTTTTGTTCTGAGCAAGCTCACTGTTCGGACCCCATAGGAAACACAGTAGAGTAGAAGAGTGCTCTTTCTCAAAAGCAGAGTGTGTTTCTTGTATTGCGAGCTCGCGTTTGTTTCCCAGTCCTAAATGGAGTTGATTCCCATGTAGAATTTGGTCCTAGAGCAAGAGTTGTTTTCTGGTAAGGAAAGTCAGTATTGAGCTCCCTTGCCATACACAGTGCAAATAGCACTGGCGTCTGTTCCCAGCAAGTACAGTGTATTGGACTGAAGAGGAGCTACGGTCCTTGTCAGTTTCTGAAGCAGAGTTGAACTAGATATGGCCCGTGTGTGTAGGAAGCACAGTTCTTTTGTTCTGAGCAAGCTCACTGTTCGGACCCCATAGGAAACACAGTAGAGTAGAAGAGTGCTCTTTCTCAAAAGCAGAGTGTGTTTCTTGTAAGGCGAGCTAGCGTTTGTTTCCCAGTCATAAATGGAGTTGAATCACATGCAGGTTTAGGTACTAAGAGCAAGAGTTCTTTTCTGTTAAGGAAAGTCACTATTGCCCTCACATTGCCATACAGAGTGCAAATAGCACTCACGTCTGTTCCCACCAAGTACAGTGTATTGGACTGAAGAGGAGCTACTCTTCTTGTCAGTTTATTAAGCAAAGTTGAACTATATATGGCCCATGTGTGTAGGAAGCACAGTTCTTTTGTTCTGAGCAAGCTCACTGTTCGGACCCCTTAGGAAACACAGTAGAGTAGAAGAGTGCTCTTTACTCAAAAGCAGAGTGTGGTTCTCGAAAGGCGAGCTAGCGTTTGTTTCCCAGTCCTAAATGGAGTTGAATCACATGCAGTTTCTGGTCCTACGAGCAAGAGTTGTTTTCTGGAAAGAAGAGTCACTATTGTGCTCCCATTGCCATACACAGTGCAAATAGCACTCGCGTCTGTTCCCAGCATTTACAGTGTATTGGACTGAAGAGGAGCTACTGTTCTTGTCAGTTTCCGAAGCAGAGTTGAAATAGATATGGCCCGTGTGTGTAGGAAGCACAGTTCTTTTGTTCTGAGCAAGCTCACTGTTCGGACCCCATAGGAAACACAGTAGAGTAGAAGAGTGCTCTTTTCTCAAGAGCAGAGTGTGTTTCTTGTAAGGCGAGCTAGCGTTGGTTTCCCAGTCCGAAATGGAGTTGAGTCACAAGCAGTTTCTGGTCTTACTAGCAAGAGTTGTTTTCTGGTAAGAAGAGTCACTATTGCACTCCCATTGCCAAACACAGTGCAAATAGCACTCGTGTCTGTTCCCAGCAAGTACAGTGTAGGGGACTGAAGAGGAGCTACTGTTCTTGTCAGTTTCCTGAGCAGAGTTGAACTAGATATGGCCCGTGTGTGTAGGAAGCACAGTTCTTTTGTTATGAGTAAGCTCACTGTTTGGACGCCTTATGAAACACAGTAGAGTAGAAGAGTGCTCTTTTCTCAAAAGTAGAGTGTTTTTCTCGTAAGGCAAGCTAGTTTTTGTTTCCCAGTCAGAAAGGGAGTTGAATCCCATGAAGTTTCTGGTCCTACGAGCAAGAGTTGTTTTCTGGTAAGAAGAGTCACTATTGTGCTCCCATTGCCATACACAGTGCAAATAGCACTGGCGTCTGTTCCCAGCATTTACAGTGTATTGGACTGAAGAGGAGCTACTGTTCTTGTCAGTTTCCTAAGCAAAGTTGAACTAGATATGGCCCATGTGTGTAGGAAGCACAGTTCTTTTGTTCTGAGCAAACTCACTTTTCGGATCCCTTAAAAAACACAGTAGAGTAGAAGAGTGCCCTTTTTTCAAAAGCACAGTGTGTTTCTTGTAAGGTGAGCTAGCATTTGTTTTCCAGTCCTAAATGGAGTTGAATCAAATGCAGTTTCTGATCCTATGAGCAAGAGTTGTTTTCTGGTAAGAAGTGTCACTGTTGCGCTCCCATTGGTATACACAGTGCAAATAGCACTGGCGTCTGTTCCCAGAAAGTACCGTGTATTGGACTGAAGAGGAGCTACTGTTCTTGTCAGTTTCCTAAGGAGAGTTGAACTAGATATGGCCCGTGTGTGTAGGAAGCACAGTTCTTTTGTTCTGAGCAAGCTCACTGTTCAGACCCCATAGGAAACACAGTAGAGTAGAAGAGTGCTCTTTTCTCAAAAGCAGAGTGTGTTTCTGGTAAGGCGAGGTAGCGTTTGTTTCCCAGTCCTAAATGGAGTTGAATCCCATGCAGTTTCTGGTCCTAACAGCAATTGTGCTCCCATTGTCATACACAGGGCAAATAGCACTGGCGTCTGTTCCCAGCATGTACAGTGTATTGGACTGATGAGGATCTACTGTTCTTGTC
The DNA here is from genome assembly GCF_949786415.1 of Peromyscus eremicus. NCBI lineage: Eukaryota > Metazoa > Chordata > Mammalia > Rodentia > Cricetidae > Peromyscus > Peromyscus eremicus. Next base: position 181,379 of record NW_026735007.1, on the reverse strand, counting down.
AGTTTTTTAAGCAGAATTGAACTAGATATGGCCCGTGTGTTTAGGAAGCTCAGTTCTTTTGTTCTGAGCAAGCTACCGTTCTGGCCCTATAGGAAACACAGTAGACTAGAAGAGTGCCCTTTTCTCAAAAGCAGAGTGTGTTTCTTGTAAGGCGAGCTAGCGTTGTTTTACCAGTCCGAAATGGAGTTGAGTCACATGCAGTTTCTGGTCTTACTAGCAAGAGTTGTTTTCTGGTAACAAGAGTCACTATTGCGCTCCCATTGCCAAACACAGTGCAAAAAGCACTGGCATCTTTTCCCAGCAAGTACAGTGTATTGGACTGAAGAGGAGCTACTGTTCTTCTCAGTTTCCTAAGCAGAGTTGAACTTGATATGGCCCGTGTGTGTAAAAAGCTCAGTTCTTTTGTTCTGAGCAAGCTCACAGTTCGGAACCCATAATAAACACAGTAGTGCAGAAGAGTGCTCTTTTCTCAAAAGCAGAGTGTGTTTCTCGTAAGGCGAGCTAGTGTTTGTTTCCCCATCAGAAATGGAGTTGAATCCCATGCAGTTTCTGATCCTAGGAACAAGAGTTGTTTTCCTGTAATCAGAGTCACTATTGTGGTCCCATTGCCATACACAGTGCAAATAGTACTCGCATCTGTTCCCAGCAAGTACAGTGTATTGGACTGAAGAGGAGCTACTGTTCTTGTCAGTTTCCTAAGGAGAGTGGAACTAGAAAGGGCCCATGGGTGTAGGAAGCACAGTTCTTTTGTTCTGAGCAAGCTCATTGTTCGGACCCCATAGGAAACACAGTAGAGTAGAAGAGTGCTCTTTTCTCAAAAGCACAGTGTGTTTCTCGTAAGGCAAGCTAGCGTTTGTTTCCCAGTCCTAAATGGAGTTGAGTCACATGCAGTTTCTGGTCCTACAAGCAAGAGTTGTTTTCTGGTAATGAAAGTCACTATTGCGCTCCCATTGCCATACACAGTGCAAATAGCGCTTGCGTCTTCTTCCAGCAAGTACAGTGTATTGGACTGAAGAGGAGCTACTGTTCTTGTCAGTTTCCTAAGCAGAGTTTAACTAGATATGGCCCGTGTGTGTAGGAAGCAAAGTTCTTTTGTTCTGAGGAAGCTCACCGTTCGGACCCCTTAGGAAACACAGTAGAGAAGAAGAGTGCTCTTTTCTCAAAAGAAGAGTGTGTTTCTTGTAAGGCGAGCTAGCATTTGTTTCCAGTCCTAAATGGAGTTGAAGCACATGCAGTTTCTGGTCCTACGAGCAAGAGTTGTTTTCTGGAAAGAAGAGTCACTATTGTGCTCCCATTGCCATACACAGTGCAAATAGCACTCGCGTCTGTTCCCAGCATTTACAGTGTATTGGACTGAAGAGGAGCTACTGTTCTTGTCAGTTTCCGAAGCAGAGTTGAAATAGATATGGCCCGTGTGTATAGGAAGCACAGTTCTTTTGTTCTGAGCAAGCTCACTGTTCAGACCCCATAGGAAACACAGTAGAGTAGAAGAGTGCTCTTTTCTCAAAAGCAGAGTGTGTTTCTGGTAAGGCGAGGTAGCGTTTGTTTCCCAGTCCTAAATGGAGTTGAATCCCATGCAGTTTCTGGTCCTAACAGCAATTGTGCTCCCATTGTCATACACAGGGCAAATAGCACTGGCGTCTGTTCCCAGCATGTACAGTGTATTGGACTGATGAGGATCTACTGTTCTTGTCAGTTTTTTAAGCAGAATTGAACTAGATATGGCCCGTGTGTTTAGGAAGCTCAGTTCTTTTGTTCTGAGCAAGCTACCGTTCTGGCCCTATAGGAAACACAGTAGACTAGAAGAGTGCCCTTTTCTCAAAAGCAGAGTGTGTTTCTTGTAAGGCGAGCTAGCATTGTTTTACCAGTCCGAAATGGAGTTGAGTCACATGCAGTTTCTGGTCTTACTAGCAAGAGTTGTTTTCTGGTAACAAGAGTCACTATTGCGCTCCCATTGCCAAACACAGTGCAAAAAGCACTGGCATCTTTTCCCAGCAAGTACAGTGTATTGGACTGAAGAGGAGCTACTGTTCTTCTCAGTTTCCTAAGCAGAGTTGAACTTGATATGGCCCGTGTGTGTAAAAAGCTCAGTTCTTTTGTTCTGAGCAAGCTCACAGTTCGGAACCCATAATAAACACAGTAGTGCAGAAGAGTGCTCTTTTCTCAAAAGCAGAGTGTGTTTCTCGTAAGGCGAGCTAGTGTTTGTTTCCCCATCAGAAATGGAGTTGAATCCCATGCAGTTTCTGATCCTAGGAACAAGAGTTGTTTTCCTGTAATCAGAGTCACTATTGTGGTCCCATTGCCATACACAGTGCAAATAGTACTCGCATCTGTTCCCAGCAAGTACAGTGTATTGGACTGAAGAGGAGCTACTGTTCTTGTCAGTTTCCTAAGGAGAGTGGAACTAGAAAGGGCCCATGGGTGTAGGAAGCACAGTTCTTTTGTTCTGAGCAAGCTCATTGTTCGGACCCCATAGGAAACACAGTAGAGTAGAAGAGTGCTCTTTTCTCAAAAGCACAGTGTGTTTCTTGTAAGGCAAGCTAGCGTTTGTTTCCCAGTCCCAAATGGAGTTGAGTCACATGCAGTTTCTGGTCCTACGAGCAAGAGTTGTTTTCTGGTAATGAAAGTCACTATTGCGCTCCCATTGCCATACACAGTGCAAATAGCGCTTGCGTCTTCTTCCAGCAAGTACAGTGTATTGGACTGAAGAGGAGCTACTGTTCTTGTCAGTTTCCTAAGCAGAGTTTAACTAGATATGGCCCGTGTGTGTAGGAAGCACAGTTCTTTTGTTCTCAGCATGCTCACTGTGTGGACACCATAGGAAACACACTAGTGTAGAAGAGTGCTCTTTTCTCAAAAGCAGATTGTGTTTCTCGTAAGGCGAGCTAGGGTTTGTTTCTTAGTCCTATATGGAGTTGAATCACATGCACTTTTTGGTCCTACGAGCAAGAATTGATTTCTGGTAAAAAAAAAAGTCCCTATTGTGCTCCCCTTGCCATACACAGTGCAAATAGCACTCACGTCTGTTTCCAGCAAGTGCAGTGTATTGGACTGAAGAGGAGCAACTGTTCTTGTCAGTTTCCTAAACAGAGTTGAACTAGATATGGCCCGTGTGTGTAGGAAGCACAGTTCTTTTGTTCTGAGCAAGCTCACTGCTCTGGCCCTATAGGAAACACAGTAGAGTAGAAGAGTGGTCTTTTCTCAAAAGCAGAGTGTGTTTCTTGTAAGGCTAGCTAGCATTTGTTTCCCAGTCCTAAATGGAGTTGATTCACATGAAGTTTCTGGTCCTATGAGCAAGAGTTGTTTTCTGGTAAGAAGAGTCACTATTGTGCTCCCATTGCCATACACAGTGCAAAGAGCACTGGCGTCTGTTCCCAGCAAGTACAGTGTATTGGACTGAAGAGGAGCTACTGTTCTTGTCAGTTTCTGAACCAGAGTTGAACTAGATATGGCCCGTGTGTGTAGGAAGCACAGTTCTTTTGTTCTGAGCAAGCTCACTGTTCTGGCCCTATAGGAAACACAGTAGAATAGAAGAGTGTTCTTTTCTCAAAAGCAGAGTTTGTTTTTTGTAAGGCTAGCTAGCCTTTGTTTCCCAGTCCTAAATGGAGTTGATTCACATGTAGAATTTGGTCCTACGAGCAAGAGTTGTTTTCTGGTAAGTAAAGTCAGTATTGAGCTCCCATTGCCATACACAGTGCAAATAGCACTGGCGTCTGTTCCCAGCAAGTACAGTGTATTGGACTGAAGAGGAGCTACGGTTCTTGTCAGTTTCTGAAGCAGAGTTGAACTAGATATGGCCCGTGTGTTTAGGAAGCACAGTTCTTTTGTTCTGAGCAAGCTCACTGTTCGGACCCCATAGGAAACACAGTAGAGTAGAAGAGTGCTCTTTCTCAAAAGCAGAGTGTGTTTCTTGTAATGCGAGCTCGCGTTTGTTTCCCAGTCCTAAATGGAGTTGATTCACATGTACAATTTCGTCCTACGAGCAAGAGTTGTTTTCTGGTAAGGAAAGTCAGTATTGAGCTCCCTTGCCATACACAGTGCAAATAGCACTGGCGTCTGTTCCCAGCAAGTACAGTGTATTGGACTGAAGAGGAGCTACTGTTCTTGTCAGTTTATTAAGCAAAGTTGAACTATATATGGCCCATGTGTGTAGGAAGCACAGTTCTTTTGTTCTGAGCAAGCTCACTGTTCGGACCCCTTAGGAAACCCAGTAGAGTAGAAGAGTGCTCTTTACTCAAAGCAGAGTGTGGTTCTCGAAAGGCGAGCTAGCGTTTGTTTCCCAGTCCTAAATGGAGTTGAATCACATGCAGTTTCTGGTCCTACGAGCAAGAGTTGTTTTCTGGAAAGAAGAGTCACTATTGTGCTCCCATTGCCATACACAGTGCAAATAGCACTCGCGTCTGTTCCCAGCATTTACAGTGTATTGGACTGAAGAGGAGCTACTGTTCTTGTCAGTTTCCGAAGCAGAGTTGAAATAGATATGGCCCGTGTGTGTAGGAAGCACAGTTCTTTTGTTCTGAGCAAGCTCACTGTTCGGACCACATAGGAAACACAGTAGAGTAGAAGAGTGCTCTTTTCTCAAAAGCAGAGTGTGTTTCTTGTAAGGCGAGCTAGCGTTGGTTTCCCAGTCCGAAATGGAGTTGAGTCACATGCAGTTTCTGGTCTTACTAGCAAGAGTTGTTTTCTGGTAAGAAGAGTCACTATTGCGCTCCCATTGCCAAACACAGTGCAAATAGCACTCGTGTCTGTTCCCAGCAAGTACAGTGTAGGGGACTGAAGAGGAGCTACTGTTCTTGTCAGTTTCCTGAGCAGAGTTGAACTAGATATGGCCCGTGTGTGTAGGAAGCACAGTTCTTTTGTTCTGAGTAAGCTCACTGTTTGGACACCTTATGAAACACAGTAGAGTAGAAGAGTGCTCTTTTCTCAAAAGTAGAGTGTTTTTCTTGTAAGGCAAGCTAGTTTTTGTTTCCCAGTCAGAAAGGGAGTTGAATCCCATGAAGTTTCTGGTCCTAGGAGCAAGAGTTGTTTTCTGGTAAGAAGAGTCACTATTGTGCTCCCATTGACATTCACAGTGCAAATAGCACTGGTGTCTGTTCCCAGCATTTACAGTGTATTGGACTGAAGAGGAGCTACTGTTCTTGTCAGTTTCCTAAGCAAAGTTGAACTAGATATGGCCCGTGTGTGTAGGAAGCACAGTTCTTTTGTTCTGAGCAAACTCACTTTTTGGATCCCATAAAAAACACAGTAGAGTAGAAGAGTGCCCTTTTTTCAAAAGCACAGTGTGTTTCTTGTAAGGTGAGCTAGCATTTGTTTCCCAGTCCTAAATGGAGTTGAATCAAATGCAGTTTCTGATCCTACGAGCAAGAGTTGTTTTCTGGTAAGAAGAGTCACTGTTGCGCTCCCATTGCTATACACAGTGCAAATAGCACTGGCGTCTGTTCCCAGAAAGTACCGTGTATTGGACTGAAGAGGAGCTACTGTTCTTGTCAGTTTCCTAAGGAGAGTTGAACTAGATATGGCCCGTGTGTGTAGGAAGCACAGTTCTTTTGTTCTGAGCAAGCTCACTGTTCAGACCCCATAGGAAACACAGTAGAGTAGAAGAGTGCTCTTTTCTCAAAAGCAGAGTGTGTTTCTTGTAAGTCAAGCTAGCGTTTGATTCCCAGTCCTAAATGGAGTTGAATCCCATGCAGTTTCATTTCCTAAGAGCAATTGTGCTCCCATTGTCATACACAGGGCAAATAGCACTGGCGTCTGTTCCCAGCATGTACAGTGTATTGGACTGATGAGGATCTACTGTTCTTGTCAGTTTTTTAAGCAGAATTGAACTAGATATGGCCCGTGTGTTTAGGAAGCTCAGTTCTTTTGTTCTGAGCAAGCTACCGTTCTGGCCCTATAGGAAACACAGTAGACTAGAAGAGTGCCCTTTTCTCAAAAGCAGAGTGTGTTTCTTGTAAGGCGAGCTAGCATTGGTTTACCAGACCGAAATGGAGTTGAGACACATGCAGTTTCTGGTCTTACTAGCAAGAGTTGTTTTCTGGTAACAAGAGTCACTATTGCGCTCCCATTGCCAAACACAGTGCAAAAAGCACTGGCATCTTTTCCCAGCAAGTACAGTGTATTGGACTGAAGAGGAGCTACTGTTCTTCTCAGTTTCCTAAGCAGAGTTGAACTTGATATGGCCCGTGTGTGTAAAAAGCTCAGTTCTTTTGTTCTGAGCAAGCTCACAGTTCAGAACCCATCATAAACACAGTAGTGCAGAAGAGTGCTCTTTTCTCAAAAGCAGAGTGTGTTTCTTGTAAGGCGAGCTAGCATTGGTTTACAGTCCGAAACGGAGTTGAGTCACATGCAGTTTCTGGTCCTAAGAGCAAGAGTTGTTTTCTGGTAAGAAGAGTCACTATTGCACTCCCTTTGTCATACACAGGGCAAATAGCACTGGCGTCGGTTCCCAGCATTTACAGTGTATCGGACTGAAGAGGATCTACTGTTCTTGTCAGTTTCATAAGCAGAATTGAACTAGATATGGGCCGTGTGTTTAGGAAGCACAGTTCTTTTGTTCTGAGCAAGCTTACTGTTCTGGCCCTATAGGAAACACAGTAGAGTAGAAGAGTGCTCTTTTCTCAAAAGCAGAGTGTTTCTTGTAAGGTGAGCTAGAGTTTGTTTCCCAGTCCTAAATGGAGTTGAATCACATGCAGTTTCTGGTCCTACGAGCAAGAGTTGTTTTCTGGTAAGAAGAGTCAGTATTGTGATTCCATTGTCACACACAGAGCAAAAAGCACTGGCTTCTGTTCTCAGCATATACAGTGTATTGGACTGAAGAGTATCTACTGTTCTTCTCAGTTTCCTAAGCAGAACTGAACTAGTTATAGCCGTGTGTGTAGAAAGTACAGTTCTTTTGTTATGAGCAATCTCACTGTTCTGGCCCTATAGGAAACACAGTAGAGTAGAAGAGTGCTCTTTTCTCAAAAGCAGAGTGTGTTTCTTGTAAGGCGAGCTAGCGTTTATTTCCCAGTTCTAAATGGAGTTGAATCACATGCAGTTGTTGGTCCTTCGAGCAAGAGTTGTTTTCTGGTAAGAAGAGTCACTATTGTGCTCCCATTGCCATACACAGTGCAAATAGCACTCGCATCTGTTCCCAGCAAGTACAGTGTATTGGACTGAAGAGGAGCTACTCTTCTTGTCAGTTTCCTTAGGAGAGGAGAACTAGATATGGCTCAGGTGTGTAGGAAGCACAGTTCTTTTGTTCTGAGCAAGCTCACTATTCGGACCCCATAGGAAACACAGTAGAGTAGAAGAGTGCTCTTTTCTCAAAAGCAAAGTGTGTTTCTTGTAAGGCGAGCTAGCGTTTGTTTCCCAGTCCTAAATGGAGTTGAATCACATGCAGTTTCTGGTCCTACGAGCAAGAGTTGTTTTCTGGTAAGGAAAGTCACTATTGCGCTCCCATTGCCATACACAGTGCAAATAGCACTCGCGTCTTCTACCAGCAAGTACAGTGTATTGGACTCAAGAGGAGCTACTGTTCCTGTCAGTTTCCTAAGCAGAGTTGAACTAGATATGGCCCGTGTGTGTAGGAAGCAAAGTTCTTTTGTTCTGAGCAATGTCACTGTTCGGACCTCTTAGGAAACACAGTAGAGTAGAAGAGTGCTCTTTTCTCAAAAGCAGAGTGTGTTTCTCGTAAGGCAAGCTAGTGTTTGTTTCCCAGTCAGAAATGGAGTTGAATCCCATGCAGTTTCTGCTCCTACGAGCAAGAGTTGTTTTCTGGTAAGAAGAGTCACTATTGCGCTCCTATTTCCATACACAGTGCAAATAGCACTCGCATCATTTCCCAGCAAGTACAGTATATTGGACTGAAGAGGAGCTACTGTTCTTGTCAGTTTCCTAAAGAGAGTTGAACTAGATATGGCCCATGTGTGTAGGAAGCACAGTTCTTTTGTTATGAGCAAGCTCACTGTTCGGACCCCATAGGAAACACAGTAGAGTAGAAGAGTGCTCTTTTATCAAAAGCGGAGTGTGTTTCTCGTAAGGCGAGCTAGTGTTTGTTTCCCCATCAGAAATGGAGTTGAATCCCATGCAGTTTCTGGTCCTACGAACAAGAGTTGTTTTCTGGTAAGGAAAGTCACTATTGCGCTCCCATTGCCATACACAGTGCAAAGAGCACTCGTGTCTTCTTCTAGCAAGTACAGTGTATTGGACTGAAGAGGAGCTACTGTTCTTGTCAGTTTCCTAAGCAGAGTTTAACTAGATATGGCCCAAGTGTGTAGGAAGCAAAGTTCTTTTATTCTGAGCAAGCTCACTGTTCGGACCCCTTAGGAAACACAGTAAAGGAGAAGAGTGCTCTTTTCTCAAAAGCAGAGTGTGTTTCTCGTAAGGCGAGCTAGTGTTTGTTTCCCCGTCAGAAATGGAGTTGAATCCCTTGCAGTTTCTGATCCTACGAACAAGAGTTGTTTTCCTGTATTCAGAGTCACTACTGTGGTCCCATTGCCATACACAGTGCAAATAGTACTCGCATCTGTTCCCAGCAAGTACAGTGTATTGGACTGAAGAGGAGCTACTGTTCCTGTCAGTTTCCTAAGCAGAGTTGAACTAGATATGGCCCGTGTGTGTAGGAAGCAAAGTTCTTTTGTTCTGAGCAATCTCACTGTTCGGACCTCTTAGGAAACATAGTAGAGTAGAAGAGTGCTCTTTTCTCAAAAGCAGAGTGTGTATCTCGTAAGGCAAGCTAGTGTTTGTTTCCCAGTCAGAAATGGAGTTGAATCCCATGCAGTTTCTGGTCCTACGAGCAAGAGTTGTTTTCTGGTAAGAAGAGTGACTATTGCGCTCCTATTGCCATACACAGTCCAAATAGCACTCGCATCAGTTCCCAGCAAGTACAGTGTATTGGACTGAGGAGGAGCTACTGTTCTTGTCAGTTTCCTAAGCAGAGTTGAACTGGATATGGCCCATGTGTGTAGGAAGCACAGTTCTTTTGTTCTGAGCAAGCTCACTGTCGGACCCCATAGGAAACACAGTAGAGTAGAAGAGTGCTCTTTTATCAAAAGCAGAGTGTGTTTCTCGTAAGGCGAGCTAGTGTTTGTTTCCCCATCAGAAATGGAGTTGAATCCCATGCAGTTTCTGGTCCTACGAGCAAGAGTTGTTTTGCGGTAATCAGAGACACTATTGTGGTCCCATTGCCATACACAGTGCAAATAGCACTCGCATCTGTTCCCAGCAAGTACAGTGTATTGGACTGAAGAGGAGCTACTGTTCTTGTCAGTTTCCTAAGCAGAGTTGAACTAGAAATGGCCCATGTGTGTAGGAAGCAAAGTTCTTTTATTCTGAGCAAGCTCACTGTTCTGGCCCTGTAGGAAACACAGTAGAGTAGAAGAGTGCTCTTTTCTCAAAAGCAGAGTGTGTTTCTCGTAAGGCGAGCTAGTGTTTGTTTCCCCGTCAGAAATGGAGTTGAATCCCATGCAGTTTCTGGTCCTACAAACAAGAGTTGTTTTCCGGTAATCAGAGTCACTATTGTGGTCCCATTGCCATACACAGTGCAAGTAGCACTCGCATCTGTTCCCAGCAAGTACAGTGTATTGGACTGAAGAGGAGCTACTGTTCTTGTCAGTTTCCTAAGGAGAGTGGAACTAGATAGGGCCCATGGGTGTAGGAAGCAAAGTTCTTTTATTCTGAGCAAGCTCACTGTTCTGGCCCTATAGGAAACACAGTAGAGTAGAAGAGTGCTCTTTTCTCAAAAGCAGAGTGTGTTGCTTGTAAGGCAAGCTAGCGTTTGTTTCTCAGTCCCAAATGGAGTCGAGTCACATGCAGTTTCTTGTCCTACAAGCAAGAGTTGTTTTCTGGTAAGGAAAGTCACTATTGCGCTCCCATTGCCATACACAGTACAAATAGCACTCGCGTCTTCTTCCAGCAAGTACAGCGTATTGGACTGAAGAGGAGCTCCTGTTCTTGTCAGTTTCCTAAGCAGAGTTTAACTAGATATGGCCCGAGTGTGTAGGAAGCAAAGTTCTTTTATTCTGAGCAAGCTCACTGTCGGACCCCTTAGGAAACACAGTAAAGGAGAAGAGTGCTCTTTTCTCAAAAGCAGAGTGTGTTTCTTGTAATGCGAGTTTGCGTTGGTTTCCCAGTCCTAAATGGAGTTGAATCCCATGCAGTTTCTCGTCCTATGAGCAAGAGTTGTTTTCGGGTAAGAAGAGTCACTATTGTGCTCCCATTGCCATACCCAGTGCAAATAGCACTCGCACCTGTTCCCAGCATTTACAGTGTATTGGAGTGAAGAGGAGCTACTGTTCTTGTCAGTTTCCTAAGCAGAGTTGAACTAGATATGGCCCGTGTGTGTAGGAAGCACAGTTCTTTTGTTCTCAGCATGCTCACTGTTTGGACACCATAGGAAACACACTAGTGTAGAAGAGTGCTCTTTTCTCAAAAGCAGATTGTGTTTCTCGTAAGGCGAGCTAGCGTTTGTTTCTTAGTCCTATATGGAGTTGAATCACATGCAGTTTTTGGTCCTACGAGCAAGAATTGTTTTCTGGTAAAAAAAAAAAGTCCCTATTGTGCTCCCCTTGCCATACACAGTGCAAATAGCACTCACGTCTGCTTCCAGCAAGTGCAGTGTATTGGACTGAAGAGGAGCAACTGTTCTTGTCAGTTTCCTAAGCAGAGTTGAACTAGATATGGCCCGTGTGTGTAGGAAGCACAGTTCTTTTGTTCTGAGCAAGCTCACTCTTCTGGCCCTACAGGAAACACAGTAGAGTAGAAGAGTGGTCTTTTCTCCAAAGCAGAGTGTGTTTCTTGTAAGGCTAGCTAGAATTTGTTTCCCAGTCCTAAATGGAGTTGATTCACATGAAGTTTCTGGTCCTATGAGCAAGAGTTGTTTTCTGGTAAGAAGAGTCACTATTGCGCTCCCATTGACATACACAGTGCAAAGAGCACTGGCGTCTGTTCCCAGCAAGTACAGTGTATTGGACTGAAGAGGAGCTACTGTTCTTGTCAGTTTCCGAAGCAGAGTTGAACTAGATATGGCCCGTGTGTGTAGGAAGCACAGTTCTTTTGTTCTGAGCAAGCTCACTGTTCTGGCCCTATAGGAAACACAGTAGAATAGAAGAGTGTTCTTTTCTCAAAAGCAGAGTTTGTTTTTTGTAAGGCTAGCTAGCCTTTGTTTCCCAGTCCTAAATGGAGTTGATTCACATGTAGAATTTGGTCCTACGAGCAAGAGTTGTTTTCTGGTAAGGAAAGTCAGTATTGAGCTCCCATTGCCATACACAGTGCAAATAGCACTGGCGTCTGTTCCCAGCAAGTACAGTGTATTGGACTGAAGAGGAGCTACGGTTCTTGTCAGTTTCTGAAGCAGAGTTGAACTAGATATGGCCCGTGTGTGTACGAAGCACAGTTCTTTTGTTCTGAGCAATCTCACTGTTCGGACCTCTTAGGAAACATAGTAGAGTAGAAGAGTGCTCTTTTCTCAAAAGCAGAGTGTGTTTCTCGTAAGGCAAGCTAGTGTTTGTTTCCCAGTCAGAAATGGAGTTGAATCCCATGCATTTTCTGGTCCTACGAGCAAGAGTTGTTTTCTGGTAAGAAGAGTGACTATTGCGCTCCTATTGCCATACACAGTCCAAATAGCACTCGCATCAGTTCCCAGCAAGTACAGTGTATTGGACTGAGGAGGAGCTACTGTTCTTGTCAGTTTCCTAAGCAGAGTTGAACTGGATATGGCCCATGTGTGTAGGAAGCACAGTTCTTTTGTTCTGAGCAAGCTCACTGTCGGACCCCATTGGAAACACAGTAGAGTAGAAGAGTGCTCTTTCTCAAAAGCGGAGTGTGTTTCTTGTATTGCGAGCTCGCGTTTGTTTCCCAGTCCTAAATGGAGTTGATTCACATGTAGAATTTGGTCCTAAGAGCAAGAGTTGTTTTCTGGTAAGGAAAGTCAGTATTGAGCTCCCTTGCCATACACAGTGCAAATAGCACTGGCGTCTGTTCCCAGCAAGTACAGTGTATTGGACTGAAGAGAAGCTACGGTCCTTGTCAGTTTCTGAAGCAGAGTTGAACTAGATATGGCCCGTGTGTGTAGGAAGCACAGTTCTTTTGTTCTGAGCAAGCTCACTGTTCGGACCCCATAGGAAACACAGTAGAGTAGAAGAGTGCTCTTTCTCAAAAGCAGAGTGTGTTTCTTGTAAGGCGAGCTAGCGTTTGTTTCCCAGTCATAAATGGAGTTGAATCACATGCAGGTTTAGGTACTAAGAGCAAGAGTTCTTTTCTGTTAAGGAAAGTCACTATTGCCCTCACATTGCCATACAGAGTGCAAATAGCACTCACGTCTGTTCCCACCAAGTACAGTGTATAGGACTGAAGAGGAGCTACTCTTCTTGTCAGTTTATTAAGCAAAGTTGAACTATATATGGCCCATGTGTGTAGGAAGCACAGTTCTTTTGTTCTGAGCAAGCTCACTGTTCGGACCCCTTAGGAAACACAGTAGAGTAGAAGAGTGCTCTTTACTCAAAAGCAGAGTGTGGTTCTCGAAAGGCGAGCTAGCGTTTGTTTCCCAGTCCTAAATGGAGTTGAATCACATGCAGTTTCTGGTCCTACGAGCAAGAGTTGTTTTCTGGAAAGAAGAGTCACTATTGTGCTCCCATTGCCATACACAGTGCAAATAGCACTCGCGTCTGTTCCCAGCATTTACAGTGTATTGGACTGAAGAGGAGCTACTGTTCTTGTCAGTTTCCGAAGCAGAGTTGAAATAGATATGGCCCGTGTGTGTAGGAAGCACAGTTCTTTTGTTCTGAGCAAGCTCACTGTTCGGGACCCCATAGGAAACACAGTAGAGTAGAAGAGTGCTCTTTTCTCAAAGCAGAGTGTGTTTCTTGTAAGGCGAGCTAGCGTTGGTTTTCCCAGTCCGAAATGGAGTTGAGTCACATGCAGTTTCTGGTCTTACTAGCAAGAGTTGTTTTCTGGTAAGAAGAGTCACTATTGCGCTCCCATTGCCAAACACAGTGCAAATAGCACTCGTGTCTGTTCCCAGCAAGTACAGTGTAGGGGACTGAAGAGGAGCTACTGTTCTTGTCAGTTTCCTGAGCAGAGTTGAACTAGATATGGCCCATGTGTGTAGGAAGCACAGTTCTTTTGTTCTGAGTAAGCTCACTGTTTGGACGCCTTATGAAACACAGTAGAGTAGAAGAGTGCTCTTTTCTCAAAAGTAGAGTGTTTTTCTCGTAAGGCAAGCTAGTTTTTGTTTCCCAGTCAGAAAGGGAGTTGAATCCCATGAAGTTTCTGGTCCTACGAGCAAGAGTTGTTTTCTGGTAAGAAGAGTCACTATTGTGCTCCCATTGCCATACACAGTGCAAATAGCACTGGCGTCTGTTCCCAGCATTTACAGTGTATTGGACTGAAGAGGAGCTACTGTTCTTGTCAGTTTCCTAAGCAAAGTTGAAGTAGATATGGCCCATGTGTGTAGGAAGCACAGTTCTTTTGTTCTGAGCAAACTCACTTTTCGGATCCCTTAAAAAACACAGTAGAGTAGAAGAGTGCCCTTTTTTCAAAAGCACAGTGTGTTTCTTGTAAGGTGAGCTAGCATTTGTTTTCCAGTCCTAAATGGAGTTGAATCAAATGCAGTTTCTGATCCTATGAGCAAGAGTTGTTTTCTGGTAAGAAGTGTCACTGTTGCGCTCCCATTGGTATACACAGTGCAAATAGCACTGGCGTCTGTTCCCAGAAAGTACCGTGTATTGGACTGAAGAGGAGCTACTGTTCTTGTCAGTTTCCTAAGGAGAGTTGAACTAGATATGGCCCGTGTGTGTAGGAAGCACAGTTCTTTTGTTCTGAGCAAGCTCACTGTTCAGACCCCATAGGAAACACAGTAGAGTAGAAGAGTGCTCTTTTCTCAAAAGCAGAGTGTGTTTCTGGTAAGGCGAGGTAGCGTTTGTTTCCCAGTCCTAAATGGAGTTGAATCCCATGCAGTTTCTGGTCCTAACAGCAATTGTGCTCCCATTGTCATACACAGGGCAAATAGCACTGGCGTCTGTTCCCAGCATGTACAGTGTATTGGACTGATGAGGATCTACTGTTCTTGTCAGTTTTTTAAGCAGAATTGAACTAGATATGGCCCGTGTGTTTAGGAAGCTCAGTTCTTTTGTTCTGAGCAAGCTACCGTTCTGGCCCTATAGGAAACACAGTAGACTAGAAGAGTGCCCTTTTCTCAAAAGCAGAGTGTGTTTCTTGTAAGGCGAGCTAGCGTTGTTTTACCAGTCTGAAATGGAGTTGAGTCACATGCAGTTTCTGGTCTTACTAGCAAGAGTTGTTTTCTGGTAACAAGAGTCACTATTGCGCTCCCATTGCCAAACACAGTGCAAAAAGCACTGGCATCTTTTCCCAGCAAGTACAGTGTATTGGACTGAAGAGGAGCTACTGTTCTTCTCAGTTTCCTAAGCAGAGTTGAACTTGATATGGCCCGTGTGTGTAAAAAGCTCAGTTCTTTTGTTCTGAGCAAGCTCACAGTTCGGAACCCATAATAAACACAGTAGTGCAGAAGAGTGCTCTTTTCTCAAAAGCAGAGTGTGTTTCTCGTAAGGCGAGCTAGTGTTTGTTTCCCCATCAGAAATGGAGTTGAATCCCATGCAGTTTCTGATCCTAGGAACAAGAGTTGTTTTCCTGTAATCAGAGTCACTATTGTGGTCCCATTGCCATACACAGTGCAAATAGTACTCGCATCTGTTCCCAGCAAGTACAGTGTATTGGACTGAAGAGGAGCTACTGTTCTTGTCAGTTTCCTAAGGAGAGTGGAACTAGAAAGGGCCCATGGGTGTAGGAAGCACAGTTCTTTTGTTCTGAGCAAGCTCATTGTTCGGACCCCATAGGAAACACAGTAGAGTAGAAGAGTGCTCTTTTCTCAAAAGCACAGTGTGTTTCTTGTAAGGCAAGCTAGCGTTTGTTTCCCAGTCCCAAATGGAGTTGAGTCACATGCAGTTTCTGGTCCTACGAGCAAGAGTTGTTTTCTGGTAATGAAAGTCACTATTGCGCTCCCATTGCCATACACAGTGCAAATAGCGCTTGCGTCTTCTTCCAGCAAGTACAGTGTATTGGACTGAAGAGGAGCTACTGTTCTTGTCAGTTTCCTAAGCAGAGTTTAACTAGATATGGCCCGTGTGTGTAGGAAGCAAAGTTCTTTTGTTCTGAGGAAGCTCACTGTTCGGACCCCTTAGGAAACACAGTAGAGAAGAAGAGTGCTCTTTTCTCAAAAGAAGAGTGTGTTTCTTGTAAGGCGAGCTAGCATTTGTTTCCAGTCCTAAATGGAGTTGAAGCACATGCAGTTTCTGGTCCTACGAGCAAGAGTTGTTTTCTGGAAAGAAGAGTCACTATTGTGCTCCCATTGCCATACACAGTGCAAATAGCACTCGCGTCTGTTCCCAGCATTTACAGTGTATTGGACTGAAGAGGAGCTACTGTTCTTGTCAGTTTCCGAAGCAGAGTTGAAATAGATATGGCCCGTGTGTGTAGGAAGCACAGTTCTTTTGTTCTGAGCAAGCTCACTGTTCGGACCCCATAGGAAACACAGTAGAGTAGAAGAGTGCTCTTTTCTCAAAGCAGAGTGTGTTTCTTGTAAGGCGAGCTAGCGTTGGTTTCCCAGTCCGAAATGGAGTTGAGTCACATGCAGTTTCTGGTCTTACTAGCAAGAGTTGTTTTCTGGTAAGAAGAGTCACTATTGCGCTCCCATTGCCAAACACAGTGCAAATAGCACTCGTGTCTGTTCCCAGCAAGTACAGTGTAGGGGACTGAAGAGGAGCTACTGTTCTTGTCAGTTTCCTGAGCAGAGTTGAACTAGATATGGCCCATGTGTGTAGGAAGCACAGTTCTTTTGTTCTGAGTAAGCTCACTGTTTGGACGCCTTATGAAACACAGTAGAGTAGAAGAGTGCTCTTTTCTCAAAAGTAGAGTGTTTTTCTCATAAGGCAAGCTAGTTTTTGTTTCCCAGTCAGAAAGGGAGTTGAATCCCATGAAGTTTCTGGTCCTACGAGCAAGAGTTGTTTTCTGGTAAGAAGAGTCACTATTGTGCTCCCATTGCCATACACAGTGCAAATAGCACTGGCGTCTGTTCCCAGCATTTACAGTGTATTGGACTGAAGAGGAGCTACTGTTCTTGTCAGTTTCCTAAGCAAAGTTGAACTAGATATGGCCCATGTGTGTAGGAAGCACAGTTCTTTTGTTCTGAGCAAACTCACTTTTCGGATCCCTTAAAAAACACAGTAGAGTAGAAGAGTGCCCTTTTTTCAAAAGCACAGTGTGTTTCTTGTAAGGTGAGCTAGCATTTGTTTTCCAGTCCTAAATGGAGTTGAATCAAATGCAGTTTCTGATCCTATGAGCAAGAGTTGTTTTCTGGTAAGAAGTGTCACTGTTGCGCTCCCATTGGTATACACAGTGCAAATAGCACTGGCGTCTGTTCCCAGAAAGTACCGTGTATTGGACTGAAGAGGAGCTACTGTTCTTGTCAGTTTCCTAAGGAGAGTTGAACTAGATATGGCCCGTGTGTGTAGGAAGCACAGTTCTTTTGTTCTGAGCAAGCTCACTGTTCAGACCCCATAGGAAACACAGTAGAGTAGAAGAGTGCTCTTTTCTCAAAAGCAGAGTGTGTTTCTGGTAAGGCGAGGTAGCGTTTGTTTCCCAGTCCTAAATGGAGTTGAATCCCATGCAGTTTCTGGTCCTAACAGCAATTGTGCTCCCATTGTCATACACAGGGCAAATAGCACTGGCGTCTGTTCCCAGCATGTACAGTGTATTGGACTGATGAGGATCTACTGTTCTTGTCAGTTTTTTAAGCAGAATTGAACTAGATATGGCCCGTGTGTTTAGGAAGCTCAGTTCTTTTGTTCTGAGCAAGCTACCGTTCTGGCCCTATAGGAAACACAGTAGACTAGAAGAGTGCCCTTTTCTCAAAAGCAGAGTGTGTTTCTTGTAAGGCGAGCTAGCATTGTTTTACCAGTCCGAAATGGAGTTGAGTCACATGCAGTTTCTGGTCTTACTAGCAAGAGTTGTTTTCTGGTAACAAGAGTCACTATTGCGCTCCCATTGCCAAACACAGTGCAAAAAGCACTGGCATCTTTTCCCAGCAAGTACAGTGTATTGGACTGAAGAGGAGCTACTGTTCTTCTCAGTTTCCTAAGCAGAGTTGAACTTGATATGGCCCGTGTGTGTAAAAAGCTCAGTTCTTTTGTTCTGAGCAAGCTCACAGTTCGGAACCCATAATAAACACAGTAGTGCAGAAGAGTGCTCTTTTCTCAAAAGCAGAGTGTGTTTCTCGTAAGGCGAGCTAGTGTTTGTTTCCCCATCAGAAATGGAGTTGAATCCCATGCAGTTTCTGATCCTAGGAACAAGAGTTGTTTTCCTGTAATCAGAGTCACTATTGTGGTCCCGTTGCCATACACAGTGCAAATAGTACTCGCATCTGTTCCCAGCAAGTACAGTGTATTGGACTGAAGAGGAGCTACTGTTCTTGTCAGTTTCCTAAGGAGAGTGGAACTAGAAAGGGCCCATGGGTGTAGGAAGCACAGTTCTTTTGTTCTGAGCAAGCTCATTGTTCGGA
Organism: Peromyscus eremicus; assembly: GCF_949786415.1. Classification (NCBI taxonomy): domain Eukaryota; kingdom Metazoa; phylum Chordata; class Mammalia; order Rodentia; family Cricetidae; genus Peromyscus; species Peromyscus eremicus. The sequence goes on along the minus strand of NW_026735007.1, from coordinate 163,828 downwards.
CCCCATAGGAAACACAGTAGAGTAGAAGAGTGCTCTTTTCTCAAAAGCACAGTGTGTTTCTTGTAAGGCAAGCTAGCGTTTGTTTCCCAGTCCCAAATGGAGTTGAGTCACATGCAGTTTCTGGTCCTACGAGCAAGAGTTGTTTTCTGGTAATGAAAGTCACTATTGCGCTCCCATTGCCATACACAGTGCAAATAGCGCTTGCGTCTTCTTCCAGCAAGTACAGTGTATTGGACTGAAGAGGAGCTACTGTTCTTGTCAGTTTCCTAAGCAGAGTTTAACTAGATATGGCCCGTGTGTGTAGGAAGCAAAGTTCTTTTGTTCTGAGGAAGCTCACTGTTCGGACCCCTTAGGAAACACAGTAGAGAAGAAGAGTGCTCTTTTCTCAAAAGAAGAGTGTGTTTCTTGTAAGGCGAGCTAGCATTTGTTTCCAGTCCTAAATGGAGTTGAAGCACATGCAGTTTCTGGTCCTACGAGCAAGAGTTGTTTTCTGGAAAGAAGAGTCACTATTGTGCTCCCATTGCCATACACAGTGCAAATAGCACTCGCGTCTGTTCCCAGCATTTACAGTGTATTGGACTGAAGAGGAGCTACTGTTCTTGTCAGTTTCCGAAGCAGAGTTGAAATAGATATGGCCCGTGTGTGTAGGAAGCACAGTTCTTTTGTTCTGAGCAAGCTCACTGTTCGGACCCCATAGGAAACACAGTAGAGTAGAAGAGTGCTCTTTTCTCAAAAGCAGAGTGTGTTTCTTGTAAGGCGAGCTAGCGTTGGTTTCCCAGTCCGAAATGGAGTTGAGTCACATGCAGTTTCTGGTCTTACTAGCAAGAGTTGTTTTCTGGTAAGAAGAGTCACTATTGCGCTCCCATTGCCAAACACAGTGCAAATAGCACTCGTGTCTGTTCCCAGCAAGTACAGTGTAGGGGACTGAAGAGGAGCTACTGTTCTTGTCAGTTTCCTGAGCAGAGTTGAACTAGATATGGCCCGTGTGTGTAGGAAGCACAGTTCTTTTGTTCTGAGTAAGTTCACCGTTTGGACGCCTTATGAAACACAGTAGAGTAGAAGAGTGCTCTTTTCTCAAAAGTAGAGTGTTTTTCTCGTAAGGCAAGCTAGTTTTTGTTTCCCAGTCAGAAAGGGAGTTGAATCCCATGAAGTTTCTGGTCCTACGAGCAAGAGTTGTTTTCTGGTAAGAAGAGTCACTATTGTGCTCCCATTGCCATACACAGTGCAAATAGCACTGGCGTCTGTTCCCAGCATTTACAGTGTATTGGACTGAAGAGGAGCTACTGTTCTTGTCAGTTTCCTAAGCAAAGTTGAACTAGATATGGCCCATGTGTGTAGGAAGCACAGTTCTTTTGTTCTGAGCAAACTCACTTTTCGGATCCCTTAAAAAACACAGTAGAGTAGAAGCGTGCCCTTTTTTCAAAAGCACAGTGTGTTTCTTGTAAGGTGAGCTAGCATTTGTTTTCCAGTCCTAAATGGAGTTGAATCAAATGCAGTTTCTGATCCTATGAGCAAGAGTTGTTTTCTGGTAAGAAGTGTCACTGTTGAGCTCCCATTGGTATACACAGTGCAAATAGCACTGGCGTCTGTTCCCAGAAAGTACCGTGTATTGGACTGAAGAGGAGCTACTGTTCTTGTCAGTTTCCTAAGGAGAGTTGAACTAGATATGGCCCGTGTGTGTAGGAAGCACAGTTCTTTTGTTCTGAGCAAGCTCACTGTTCAGACCCCATAGGAAACACAGTAGAGTAGAAGAGTGCTCTTTTCTCAAAAGCAGAGTGTGTTTCTGGTAAGGCGAGGTAGCGTTTGTTTCCCAGTCCTAAATGGAGTTGAATCCCATGCAGTTTCTGGTCCTAACAGCAATTGTGCTCCCATTGTCATACACAGGGCAAATAGCACTGGCGTCTGTTCCCAGCATGTACAGTGTATTGGACTGATGAGGATCTACTGTTCTTGTCAGTTTTTTAAGCAGAATTGAACTAGATATGGCCCGTGTGTTTAGGAAGCTCAGTTCTTTTGTTCTGAGCAAGCTACCATTCTGGCCCTATAGGAAACACAGTAGACTAGAAGAGTGCCCTTTTCTCAAAAGCAGAGTGTGTTTCTTGTAAGGCGAGCTAGCATTGTTTTACCAGTCCGAAATGGAGTTGAGTCACATGCAGTTTCTGGTATTACTAGCAAGAGTTGTTTTCTGGTAACAAGAGTCACTATTGCGCTCCCATTGCCAAACACAGTGCAAAAAGCACTGGCATCTTTTCCCAGCAAGTACAGTGTATTGGACTGAAGAGGAGCTACTGTTCTTCTCAGTTTCCTAAGCAGAGTTGAACTTGATATGGCCCGTGTGTGTAAAAAGCTCAGTTCTTTTGTTCTGAACAAGCTCACAGTTCGGAACCCATAATAAACACAGTAGAGCAGAAGAGTGCTCTTTTCTCAAAAGCAGAGTGTGTTTCTAGTAAGGCGAGCTAGTGTTTGTTTCCCCATCAGAAATGGAGTTGAATCCCATGCAGTTTCTGATCCTAGGAACAAGAGTTGTTTTCCTGTAATCAGAGTCACTATTGTGGTCCCATTGCCATACACAGTGCAAATAGTACTCGCATCTGTTCCCAGCAAGTACAGTGTATTGGACTGAAGAGGAGCTACTGTTCTTGTCAGTTTCCTAAGGAGAGTGGAACTAGAAAGGGCCCATGGGTGTAGGAAGCACAGTTCTTTTGTTCTGAGCAAGCTCATTGTTCGGACCCCATAGGAAACACAGTAGAGTAGAAGAGTGCTCTTTTCTCAAAAGCACAGTGTGTTTCTTGTAAGGCAAGCTAGCGTTTGTTTCCCAGTCCCAAATGGAGTTGAGTCACATGTAGTTTCTGGTCCTACGAGCAAGAGTTGTTTTCTGGTAATGAAAGTCACTATTGCGCTCCCATTGCCATACACAGTGCAAATAGCGCTTGCGTCTTCTTCCAGCAAGTACAGTGTATTGGACTGAAGAGGAGCTACTGTTCTTGTCAGTTTCCTAAGCAGAGTTTAACTAGATATGGCCCGTGTGTGTAGGAATCAAAGTTCTTTTGTTCTGAGGAAGCTCACTGTTCGGACCCCTTAGGAAACACAGTAGAGAAGAAGAGTGCTCTTTTCTCAAAAGAAGAGTGTGTTTCTTGTAAGGCGAGCTAGCATTTGTTTCCAGTCCTAAATGGAGTTGAAGCACATGCAGTTTCTGGTACTACGAGCAAGAGTTGTTTTCTGTTAAAAAGAGTCACTATTGCGCTCCCATTGTCATACACAGGGCAAATAGCACTGGTGTCTCTTCCCAGCATGTACAGGGTATTGGAATGAAGAGTAGCTACTGTTCTTGTCAGTTTCCTAAGCAGAGTTGAACTAGATATAGTCGGTGTGTGTAGGAAGCACAGTTCTTTTGTTCTGAGCAAATTCACTGTTCTGTCCCTAGATGAAACACAGTAGAGTAGAAGAGTGCTCTTTTCTCAAAAGCAGAGTGTGTTTCTTGTAAGGCGAGCTAGCGTTTGTTTCCCATTCAGAAATGGAGTTGAATCCCATGCAGTTTCTGGTCCTATGAGCAAGAGTTGTTTTCTGTTAAATAGAGTCACTATTGTGCTCCCATTGCCATACACAATGCAAATAGCACTCGCATCTGTTCCCAGCAAGTACAGTGTATTGGACTGAAGAGGAGCTACTGTTCTTGTCAGTTTCCTAAGCAGAGTTGAACTGGATATGGCCCATGTGTGTAGGAAGAACAGTTCTTTTGTTATGAGCAAGCTCACTGTTCTGGAACTATAGGAAACACAGTAGAGTAGAAGAGTGCTCTTTTCTCAAAAGCAGAGTGTGTTGCTTGTAAGGAGAGCTAGTGTTTGTTTTCCAGTCATAAATGGAGTTGAATCACATGCAGTTTCTGGTCCTACGAGCAAGAGTTGTTTTCTGGTAAGGAAAGTCAATATTGCGCTCCCATTGCCATACACAGTGCAAATAGCACTCGCGACTTCTACCAGCATGTACAGTGTATTGGACTGAAGAGGAGCTACTGTTCCTGTCAGTTTCCTAAGCAGAGTTGAACTAGATATGGCCCGTGTGTGTAGGAAGCAAAGTTCTTTTGTTCTGAGCAATCTCACTGTTCGGACCCCTTAGGAAACACAGTAGTGTAGAAGAGAGCTCTTTTCTCAAAAGCAGAGTGTGTTTCTCGTAAGGCAAGCTAGTGTTTGTTTCCCAGTCAGAAATGGAGTTGAATCCCATGCAGTTTCTGGTCCTACGAGCAAGAGTTGTTTTCTGGTAAGAAGAGTCACTATTGCGCTCCTATTGCCATACACAGTGCAAATAGCACTCGCATCAGTTCCCAGCAAGTACAGTATATTGGACTGAAGAGGAGCTACTGTTCTTGTCAGTTTCCTAAGGAGAGTTGAACTAGATATGGCCCATGTGTGTAGGAAGCACAGTTCTTTTGTTATGAGCAAGCTCACTGTTCGGACCCCATAGGAAACACAGTAGAGTAGAAGAGTGCTCTTTTCTCAAAAGCAGAGTGTGTTTCTCGTAAGGCGAGCTAGTGTTTGTTTCCCCATCAGAAATGGAGTTGAATCCCATGTAGTTTCTGGTCCTACGAGCAAGAGTTGTTTTCTGGTAATCAGAGACACTATTGTGGTCCCATTGCCATACACAGTGCAAATAGCACTCGCATCTGTTCCCTGCAAGTACAGTGTATTGGACTGAAGAGGAGCTACTGTTCTTGTCAGTTTCATAAGCAGAGTTGAACCAGATATGGCCCATGTGTGTAGGAAGCAAAGTTCTTTTATTCTGAGCAAGCTCACTGTTCTGGCCCTATAGGAAACACAGTAGAGTAGAAGAGTGCTCTTTTCTCAAAAGCAGAGTGTGTTGCTTGTAAGGCAAGCTAGCGTTTGTTTCCCAGTCCCAAATGGAGTTGAGTCACATGCAGTTTCTGGTCCTACGAGCCAGAGTTGTTTTCTGGTAAGGAAAGTCACTATTGCGCTCCCATTGCCATACACAGTGCAAATAGCACTCGCGACTTCTTCCAGCAAGAACAGTGTATTGGACTGAAGAGGAGCTACTGTTCTTGTCAGTTTCCTAAGCAGAGTTGAACTAGATATGGCCCGTGTGTGTAGGAAGCACAGTTCTTTTGTTCTGAGTAAGCTCACTGTTTGGACCCCATAGGAAACACAGCAGAGTAGAAGAGTGCTCTTTTCTCAAAAGCAGAGTGTGTTTCCTGTAAGGCGAGCTAGCGTTTGTTTCCCAGTCCTAAATGGAGTTGAATCACATTCAATTTCTGGTCCTACGAGCAAGAGTTGTTTTCTGGTAACAAAAGTCACTATTGCGCTCCCATTGTCATGCAAAGGGCAAATAGCACGGGCGTCTGTTCAAAGCATGTACAGTGTATTGTACTGAAGAGGTTCTACTGATCTTTTCAGTTTCCTAAGCAGAATTGAACTAGATATGGCCCGTGTGTGTAGGAAGCACAGTACTTTTGTTCTGAGCAAGCTCACTGTTCTGGCCCTATAGGAAACACAGTAGAGTAGAAGAGTGCTCTTTTTCCAGAAGCAGAGTGTGTTTCTTGTAAGGCGAGCTAGCGTTTGTTTCCCAGTCCTCAATGGAGTTGAATCACATGCAGTTTTTGGTCCTATGAGCAAGAGTTGTTTTCTGGTAAGAAGAGTCACTATTGTGCTCCCTTTGCCATACACAGTGCAAATAGCACTCGCGACTGTTCCCAGCAAGTACAGTGTATTGGACTGAAGAGGAGCTACTGTTCTTGTCAGTTTCCTAAGCAGAGTTGAACTAGATATGGCCCGGGTGTGTAGGAAGCACAGATCTTTTGTTCTGAGCAAGCTCTCTGTTCTGGCCCTATAGGGAACACAGTAGAGTAGAAGAGTGCTCTTTTCTCAAAAGCAGAGTGTGTTTCTTGTAAGGCGAGATACCGTTTGTTTCTTAGTCTTAAATGGAGTTGAATCACATGCAGTTTTTGGACCTATGAGGAAGAGTTGATTTCAGGTAAGGAAAGTCACTATTGCGCTCCCTTTGCCATACACAGTGCAAATAGCACTCGCGACTGTTCCCAACAAGTACAGTGTATTGGACTGAAGAGGAGCTACTGTTCTTGTCAGTTCCCTAAGCAGAGTTGAACTAGATATGGCCCGTGTGTGTAGGAAGCACAGTTCTTTTGTTCTGAGCAAGCTCACTGTTCTGGCCCTATAGGAAACACAGTATAGTAGAAGAGTGCTCTTTTCTCAAAAGCAGAGTGTGTTTCTTGTAAGTCGAGCTAGCGTTTGTTTCCCAGTCCTAAATGGAGTTGAGTCACATGCAGTTTTTGGTCCTATGAGCAAGAGTTCTTTTCTGGTAAGAAGAGTCACTATTGTGCTCCCATTGCCATACACAGTTCAAATAGCACTCGCGTCTGTTCCCAGCATGTACAGTGTATTGGACTGAAAAGGATCTACTGTTCTTGTCAGTTTCCTAAGCAGAATTGAACTAGATATGGCCGTGTATGTAGGAAGCACAGTTCTTTTGTTCTAAGCAAGCTCTCTGTTCTGGCCCTATAGGAAACACAGTAGAGTAGAAGAGTGCTCTTTTCTCAAAAGCAGAGTGTGTTTCTTGTAAGGCGAGCTAGTGTTTGTTTCTTAGTCCTAAATGGAGTTGAATCACATACAGTTTTTGGTCCTATGAGCAAGAGTTATTTTCTGGTAAGGAAAGTCACTATTGTGCTACCTTTGCCATACACAGTGCAAATAGCACTCGCGTCTGTTCCCAGCAAGTACAGTGTATTAGACTGAAGAGGAGCTACTGTTCTTGTCAGTTTCCTAAGCAGAGTTGAACTAGATATGGCCCGTGTGTGTAGGAAGCACAGTTCTTTTGTTCTGAGCAAGCTCACTGTTCGGACCCCATAGGAAACAAAGTAGAGTAGAAGAGTGCTCTTTTCTCAAAAGCAGAGTGTGTTTCTTGTAAGGCGAGCTAGCGTTAGTTTCCCAATCCTAAATGGAGTTGAATCACATGCAGTTTCTGGTCTTACTAGCAAGAGTTGTTTTCTGGTAAGAAGAGTCACTATTGCGCTCCCATTGCCAAACACAGTGCAAATAGCACTCGTGTCTGTTCCCAGCAAGTACAGTGTAGGGGACTGAAGAGGAGCTACTGTTCTTGTCAGTTTCCTGAGCAGAGTTGAACTAGATATGGCCCGTGTGTGTAGGAAGCACAGTTCTTTTGTTCTGAGTTAACTCACTGTTTGGACGCCTTATGAAACACAGTAGAGTAGAAGAGTGCTCTTTTCTCAAAAGTAGAGTGTTTTTCTTGTAAGGCAAGCTAGTTTTTGTTTCCCAGTCAGAAAGGGAGTTGAATCCCATGAAGTTTCTGGTCCTACGAGCAAGAGTTGTTTTCTGGTAAGAAGAGTCACTATTGCGCTCCCATTGCCATACACAGTGCAAATAGCACTGGCGTCTGTTCCCAGCATTTACAGTGTATTGGACTGAAGAGGAGCTACTGTTCTTGTCAGTTTCCTAAGCAAAGTTGAACTAGATATGGCCCATGTGTGTAGGAAGCACAGTTCTTTTGTTCTGAGCAAACTCACTTTTCGGATCCCTTAAAAAACACAGTAGAGTAGAAGAGTGCCCTTTTTTCAAAAGCACAGTGTGTTTCTTGTAAGGTGAGCTAGCATTTGTTTTTCAGTCCTAAATGGAGTTGAATCAAATGCAGTTTCTGATCCTATGAGCAAGAGTTGTTTTCTGGTAAGAAGTGTCACTGTTGCGCTCCCACTGGTATACACAGTGCAAATAGCACTGGCGTCTGTTCCCAGAAAGTACCGTGTATTGGACTGAAGAGGAGCTACTGTTCTTGTCAGTTTCCTAAGGAGAGTTGAACTAGATATGGCCCGTGTGTGTAGGAAGCACAGTTCTTTTGTTCTGAGCAAGCTCACTGTTCAGACCCCATAGGAAACACAGTAGAGTAGAAGAGTGCTCTTTTCTCAAAAGCAGAGTGTGTTTCTGGTAAGGCGAGGTAGCGTTTGTTTCCCAGTCCTAAATGGAGTTGAATACCATGCAGTTTCTGGTCCTAACAGCAATTGTGCTCCCATTGTCATACACAGGGCAAATAGCACTGGCGTCTGTTCCCAGCATGTACAGTGTATTGGACTGATGAGGATCTACTGTTCTTGTCAGTTTTTTAAGCAGAATTGAACTAGATATGGCCCGTGTGTTTAGGAAGCTCAGTTCTTTTGTTCTGAGCAAGCTACCATTCTGGCCCTATTGGAAACACAGTAGACTAGAAGAGTGCCCTTTTCTCAAAAGCAGAGTGTGTTTCTTGTAAGGCGAGCTAGCATTGTTTTACCAGTCCGAAATGGAGTTGAGTCACATGCAGTTTCTGGTCTTACTAGCAAGAGTTGTTTTCTGGTAACAAGAGTCACTATTGCGCTCCCATTGCCAAACACAGTGCAAAAAGCACTGGCATCTTTTCCCAGCAAGTACAGTGTATTGGACTGAAGAGGAGCTACTGTTCTTCTCAGTTTCCTAAGCAGAGTTGAACTTGATATGGCCCGTGTGTGTAAAAAGCTCAGTTCTTTTGTTCTGAGCAAGCTCACAGTTCGGAACCCATAATAAACACAGTAGTGCAGAAGAGTGCTCTTTTCTCAAAAGCAGAGTGTGTTTCTCGTAAGGCGAGCTAGTGTTTGTTTCCCCATCAGAAATGGAGTTGAATCCCATGCAGTTTCTGATCCTAGGAACAAGAGTTGTTTTCCTGTAATCAGAGTCACTATTGTGGTCCCATTGCCATACACAGTGCAAATAGTACTCGCATCTGTTCCCAGCAAGTACAGTGTATTGGACTGAAGAGGAGCTACTGTTCTTGTCAGTTTCCTAAGGAGAGTGGAACTAGAAAGGGCCCATGGGTGTAGGAAGCACAGTTCTTTGTTCTGAGCAAGCTCATTGTTCGGACCCCATAGGAAACACAGTAGAGTAGAAGAGTGCTCTTTTCTCAAAAGCACAGTGTGTTTCTTGTAAGGCAAGCTAGCGTTTGTTTCCCAGTCCCAAATGGAGTTGAGTCACATGTAGTTTCTGGTCCTACAAGCAAGAGTTGTTTTCTGGTAATGAAAGTCACTATTGCGCTCCCATTGCCATACACAGTGCAAATAGCGCTTGCGTCTTCTTCCAGCAAGTACAGTGTATTGGACTGAAGAGGAGCTACTGTTCTTGTCAGTTTCCTAAGCAGAGTTTAACTAGATATGGCCCATGTGTGTAGGAAGCAAAGTTCTTTTTTTCTGAGGAAGCTCACTGTTCGGACCCCTTAGGAAACACAGTAGAGAAGAAGAGTGCTCTTTTCTCAAAAGAAGAGTGTGTTTCTTGTAAGGCGAGCTAGCATTTGTTTCCAGTCCTAAATGGAGTTGAAGCACATGCAGTTTCTGGTACTACGAGCAAGAGTTGTTTTCTGTTAAAAAGAGTCACTATTGTGCTCCCATTGTCATACACAGGGCAAATAGCACTGGTGTCTCTTCCCAGCATGTACAGGGTATTGGAATGAAGAGTAGCTACTGTTCTTTCAGTTTCCTAAGCAGAGTTGAACTAGATATGTCCCGTATGTGTAGGAAGCACAGTTCTTTTGTTCTGAGCAAATTCACTGTTCTGGCCCTAGATGAAACACAGTAGAGTAGAAGAGTGCTCTTTTCTCAAAAGCAGAGTGTGTTTCTTGTAAGGCGAGCTAGCGTTTGTTTCCCATTCTGAAATGGAGTTGAATCCCATGCAGTTTCTGGTCCTATGAGCAAGAGTTGTTTTCTGTTAAATAGAGTCACTATTGTGCTCCCATTGCCATACACAATGCAAATAGCACTCGCATCTGTTCCCAGCAAGTACAGTGTATTGGACTGAAGAGGAGCTACTGTTCTTGTCAGTTTCCTAAGCAGAGTTGAACTGGATATGGCCCATGTGTGTAGGAAGAACAGTTCTTTTGTTATGAGCAAGCTCACTGTTCTGGAACTATAGGAAACACAGTAGAGTAGAAGAGTGCTCTTTTCTCAAAAGCAGAGTGTGTTGCTTGTAAGGAGAGCTAGCGTTTGTTTTCCAGTCATAAATGGAGTTGAATCACATGCAGTTTCAGGTCCTACGAGCAAGAGTTGTTTTCTGGTAAGGAAAGTCACTATTGCGCTCCCATTGCCATACACAGTGCAAATAGCACTCGCGACTTCTACCAGCATGTACAGTGTATTGGACTGAAGAGGAGCTACTGTTCCTGTCAGTTTCCTAAGCAGAGTTGAACTAGATATGGCCCGTGTGTGTAGGAAGCAAAGTTCTTTTGTTCTGAGCAATCTCACTGTTCGGACCCCTTAGGAAACACAGTAGTGTAGAAGAGAGCTCTTTTCTCAAAAGCAGAGTGTGTTTCTCGTAAGGCAAGCTAGTGTTTGATTCCCAGTCAGAAATGAAGTTGAATCCCATGCAGTTTCTGGTCCTACGAGCAAGAGTTGTTTTCTGGTAAGAAGAGTCACTATTGTGCTCCTATTGCCATACACAGTGCAAATAGCACTCGCATCAGTTCCCAGCAAGTACAGTATATTGGACTGAAGAGGAGCTACTGTTCTTGTCAGTTTCCTAAGGAGAGTTGAACTAGATATGGCCCATGTGTGTAGGAAGCACAGTTCTTTTGTTATGAGCAAGCTCACTGTTCGGACCCCATAGGAAACACAGTAGAGTAGAAGAGTGCTCTTTTCTCAAAAGCAGAGTGTGTTTCTCGTAAGGCGAGCTAGTGTTTGTTTCCCCATCAGAAATGGAGTTGAATCCCATGTAGTTTCTGGTCCTACGAGCAAGAGTTGTTTTCCGGTAATCAGAGACACTATTGTGGTCCCATTGCCATACACAGTGCAAATAGCACTCGCATCTGTTCCCTGCAAGTACAGTGTATTGGACTGAAGAGGAGCTACTGTTCTTGTCAGTTTCATAAGCAGAGTTGAACCAGATATGGCCCATGTGTGTAGGAAGCAAAGTTCTTTTATTCTGAGCAAGCTCACTGTTCTGGCCCTATAGGAAACACAGTAGAGTAGAAGAGTGCTCTTTTCTCAAAAGCAGAGTGTGTTGCTTGTAAGGCAAGCTAGCGTTTGTTTCCCAGTCCCAAATGGAGTTGAGTCACATGCAGTTTCTGGTCCTACGAGCCAGAGTTGTTTTCTGGTAAGGAAAGTCACTATTGCGCTCCCATTGCCATACACAGTGCAAATAGCACTCGCGACTTCTTCCAGCAAGAACAGTGTATTGGACTGAAGAGGAGCTACTGTTCTTGTCAGTTTCCTAAGCAGAGTTTAACTAGATATGGCCCGAGTGTGTAGGAAGCAAAGTTCTTTTATTCTGAGCAAGCTCACTGTCGGACCCCTTAGGAAACCCAGTAAAGGAGAAGAGTGCTCTTTTCTCAAAAGCAGAGTGTGTTTCTTGTAATGCGAGCTCGCGTTGGTTTCCCAGTCAAAAATGGAGTTGAATCCCATGCAGTTTCTGGTCCCATGAGCAACAGTTGTTTTCGGGTAAGAAGAGTCACTATTGCGCTCCCTTTGCCATACCCAGTGCAAATAGCACTTGCGTCTGTTCCCAGCTTTTACAGTGTATTGGAGTGAAAGGGAGCTACTGTTCTTGTCAGTTTCCTAAGCAGAGTTGAACTAGATATGGCCCGTGTGTGTAGGAAGCACAGTTCTTTGTTCTCAGCATGCTCACTGTTTGGACACCATAGGAAACACACTAGTGTAGAAGAGTGCTCTTTTCTCAAAAGCAGGGTGTGTTTCTCGTAAGGTGAGCTAGCGTTTGTTTCTTAGTCCTATATGGAGTTGAATCACATGCAGTTTTTGGTCCTACGAGCAAGAATTGTTTTCTGGTAAAAAAAAAGTCCCTATTGTGCTCCCCTTGCCATACACAGTGCAAATAGCACTCACGTCTGTTTCCAGCAAGTGCAGTGTATTGGACTGAAGAGGAGCGACTCTTCTTGTCAGTTTCCTAAGCAGAGTTGAACTAGATATGGCCCGTGTGTGTAGGAAGCACAGTTCTTTTGTTCTGAGCAAGCTCACAGTTCGGAACCCATAATAAACACAGTAGTGCAGAAGAGTGCTCTTTTCTCAAAAGCAGAGTGTGTTTCTTGTAAGGCGAGCTAGCGTTTGTTTCCCAGTCCTAAATGGAGTTGAATCACATGCAGTTTCTGGTCCTACGTGCAAGAGTTGTTTTCTGGTAAGAAGAGTCACTATTGTACTCCCATTGTCATACACAGGGCAAATAGCACTGGCGTCGGTTCCCAGCATTTACAGTGTATTGGACTGAAGAGGATCTACTGTTCTTGTCAGTTTCCTAAGCAGAATTGAACTAGATATGGCCCGTGTGTTTAGGAAGCCCAGTTCTTTTGTTCTGAGCAAGCTCACTGTTCTGGTCCTATAGGAAACACAGTAGAGTAGAAGAGTGCTCTTTTCTCAAAAGCAGAGTGTTTCTTGTAAGGCGAGCTAGCGTTTGTTTCCCAGACCTAAATGGAGTTGAATCACATGCAGTTTCTGGTCCTACGAGCTAGAGTTTTTTTCTGGTAAGAAGAGTCAGTTTTGTGCTTCCATTTTCATACACAGGGCAAAAAGCACTGGCTTCTGTTCTCAGCATATACAGTGTATTGGACTGAAGAGATTCTACTGTTCTTCTCAGTTGCCTAAGCAGAACTGAACTAGTTATAGCCTTGTGTGTAGAAAGCACAGTTCTTTTGTTATGAGCAATCTCACTGTTCTGGCCCTATAGGAAACACAGTAGAGTAGAAGAGTGCTCTTTTCTCAAAAGCAGAGTGTGTTTCTTGTAAGGCGAGCTAGCGTTTGTTTCCCAGTCCTAAATGGAGTTGAATCACATACAGTTTCTGGTCCTACAAGCAAGAGTTGTTTTCTGGTAAGGAAATTCACTATTGTGCTCCCATTGCCATTCACAATGAAAATAGCACTCGCGTCTCTTGCCAGCAAGTACGGTGTATTGGACTGAAGAGGAGCTACTGTTCTTGTCAGTTTCCCAAGCAGAGTTAAACTAGATATGGCCCGTATGTGTAGGAAGCACAGTTCTTTTGTTCTCAACAACTCACTGTTTGGACACCATAGGAAACACAGTAGTGTAGAAGAGTGCTCTTTTCTCAAAAGCAGAGTGTGTTTCTCGTAAGGCGAGCTAGAGTTTGTTTCTTAGTCCTATATGGAGTTGAATCACATGCAGTTTTTGGTCCTACGAGCAAGAGTTGTTTTCTGGTAAAAAAAAAAAGTCACTATTGTGCTCCCCTTGCCATACACAGTGCAAATAGCACTCGGACTGTTTCCAGCAAGTGCAGTGTATTGGACTGAAGAGGAGCTACTGTTCTTGTCAGTTTCCTAAGCAGAATTGAACTAGATATGGCCGTGTGTGTAGGAAGCACAGTTCCTTTGTTCTGAGCAAGCTCACTGTTCCGACACCATAGGAAATACAGTAGAGTAGAAGAGTGCTCTTTTCTCAAAAGCAGAGTGTGTTTCTCCTAAGGCGAGCTAGTGTTTGTTTCCCAGTCAGAAATGGAGTTGAATCCCATGCAGTTTCTCGTCCTACGAGCAAGTGTTGTTTTCTGGTAAGAAGAGTCACTATTGCGCTCCCATTGTCATACACAGGGCAAATAGCACTGGCGTGTGTTCCCAGCATGTACAGTGTATTGGACTGAAGAGGATCTACTGTTCTTGTCAGTTTCCTAAGCAGAATTGAACTAGATATGGCCGTGTGTGTAGAAAGCACAGTTCTTTTGTTCTGAGCAAGCTCACTGTTCGGACCCCATAGGAAACACAGTAGAGTAGAAGAGTGCCCTTTTCTCAAAAGCAGAGTGTGTTTCTTGTAAGGCGAGCTAGCATTTGTTTCCCAGTCCTAAGTGGAGTTGAATCACATGCAGTTTCTGGTCCTACGAGCAAGAGTTGTTTTCTGGTAAGAAGAGTCACTATTGTGCTCCCATTGTCATACACAAAGCAAATAGCACTGGCGTCTGTTCCCAGCATGTACAGTGTATTGCCCTGATGAGGATCTACTGTTCTTGTCAGTTTCCTAAGCAGAATTGAACTAGATATGGCCCGTGTGTTTAGGAAGCTCAGTTCTTTTGTTCTGAGCAAGCTACCGTTTTGGTCCTATAGGAAACACAGTAGACTAGAAGAGTGCTCTTTTCTCAAAAAAAGAGTGTGTTTCTTGTAAGGCGAACTAGCGTTTGTATCCCAGTCCTCAGTGGAGTTGAGTCACATGCAGTTTTTGGTTCTACAAGCAAGAGTTGTTTTCTGGTAAGAAGAGTAACTATTGTGCTCCCATTGCCATACACAGTACAAATAGCACTCACGTCTGTTCCCAGCATGTACAGTGTATTGGACAGAAAAGGTTCTACTGTTCTTGTCAGTTTTCTAAGCAGAATTGAACTAGATATGGCCCCTGTATGTTGGCAGCACAGTTCTTTTATTCTGAGCAAGCTACTGTTCTGGCCCTATAGGAAACACAGTATAGTAGAATAGTGCTCTTTTCTCAAAAGCAGAGTGTGTTTCTCGTAAGGCGAGCTAGTGTTTGTTTCCCAGTCCTAAAGGGAGTTGAATCACATGTAGTTTCAGGTCCTACGAGCAAGAGTTGTTCTCTGGTAAGAAGAGTCACTATTGCGCTCCCATTGTCATACACAGGACAAATAGCACTGGCGTCTGTTCCCAGCATTTACAGTGTATTGGACTGAAGAGGATCTACTGTTCTTGTCAGTTTCCTAAGCAGAATTGAACTAGATATGGCCGTGTGTGTAGGAAGCACAGTTCTTTTGTTCTGAGCAAGCTCACTGTTCTGGCCCTATAGGAAACACAGTAGAATAGAAGAGTGCTCTTTTCTCAAAAGCAGAGTGTATTTCTTGTAAGGCGAGCTAGCATTTGTTTCCCAGTCATAAATGGATTTGAATCACATGCAGGTTTAGGTCCTAAGAGCAAGAGTTGTTTTCTGGTAAGGAAAGTCACTATTGCCCTCACATTGACATACACAGTGCAAATAGCACTCGCGTCTTTTGCCAGCAAGTACAGTGTATTGGACTGAAGAGGAGCTACTGTTCTTGTCAGTTTCCTAAGCAGAGTTGAACTAGATATGGCCCGTGTGTGTAGGAAGCACATTTCTTTTGTTCTGAGCAAGCTGATTGTTCGGACACCATTGGAAACACAATAGAGTAGAAGAGTGCTCTTTTCTCAAAAGCAGAGTGTGTTTCTTGAAAGGCGAGCTACCTTTTGTTTCCCAGTTCTAATTGGAGTTGAATACCATGCAGTTTCTGGTCCTATGAGCAAGAGTTGATTTCTGGTAAGAAGAGTCACTATTGCACTCCCATTGTCATACACAAGGCAAATAGCACTGGCGTCTGTTCCCAGCATGTACAGTGTATTGGACTGAAGAGGATCTTCTGTTCTTCTCAGTTTCCTAAGCAGAAACGAGCTAGATATTGCCGTGTATGTAGGGAGCACAGTTCTTTTGTTCTGAGCAAGCCCTCTGTTCTGGCCCTATAGGAAACACAGTAGAGTAGAAGAGTGCTCTTTTCTCAAAAGCAGAGTGTGTTTCTTGTAAGGCGAGCTAGTGTTTGTTTCCCAGTCCTAAATGGAGTTGAGTCACATGCAGTTTTTGGTTCTACGAGCAAGAGTTGTTTTCTGGTAAGAAGAGTCACTATTGTGCTCCCATTGCCATACACAGTACAAATAGCACTCGCATCTGTTCCCAGCATGTACAGTGTATTGGACAGAAAAGGTTCTACTGGTCTTGTCAGTTTTCTAAGCAGAATTGAACTAGATATGGCCCCTGTGTGTTGGCAGCACAGTTCTTTTGTTCTGAGCAAGCTACTGTTCTGGCCCTATAGGAAACACAGTATAGTAGAAGAGTGCTCTTTTCTCAAAAGCAGAGTGTGTTTCTCGTAAGGCGAGCTAGTGTTTGTTTCCCAGTCCTAAAGGGAGTTGAATCACATGTAGTTTCTGGTCCTACAAGCAAGAGTTGTTCTCTGGTAAGAAGAGTCACTATTGCGCTCCCATTGTCATACACAGGGCAAATAGCACTGGCGTCTATTCCCAGCATGTACAGTGTATTGGACTGAAGAGGTTCTACTGTTCTTGTCATTTTCCTAAGCAGAATTGAACTAGATATGGCCCGTGCGAAGTCATCACAGTTCTTTTGTTCTGAGCAAGCTCTCTGTTCTGGTACTATAGGAAACACAGTAGAGAAGAAGAGTGCTCTTTTCTCAAAAGCAGAGTGTGTTTCTTGTAAGCCGAGTGAGCATTTGTTTCCCAGTCCTAAGTGGAGTTGAATCACATGCAGTTTGTGGACCTAGGCGCAAGAGTTGTTTTCTGGTAAGAAGAGTCACTATTGTGCTCCCATTGTCATACACAGGGCAAATAACACTGGCGCTTGTTCCCAGCAAGTACAATGTATTGGAATGAAGAGGAACTGCTGTTCTTGTCAGTTTCCTAAGCAGAGTTGATCTAGATCAGGCCGTGTGTGTAGGAAGCACAGTTTTGTAATTCTGAGATAGCTCACAGTTCGGACCCCATAGGAAACACAGTAGAGTAGAAGAGTGCTCTTTTCTCTAAAGGAGAGTGTGTTTCTTGTAAGGCAAGCTAGCGTTTGTTTCCCAGTCCTAAATGGAGTTGAATCACATGCAGTTTCTGGTCCTAAGAGCAAGAGTTTTTTTTCTGGTAAGAAGGGTCACTATTGCGCTCCCTTTGCCATACACAGGGCAAATAGCACTGGCGTCTGTTCCCAGCATGTATAGTGTATTGGACTGAAGAGGATCTAATGTTCTTGTCAGTTTCCTAAGCAGAATTGAACTAGATACGGCCATGTGTGTAGGAAGCACAGTTCTCTTGTTCTGATCAAGCTCACTGTTCTGGCTCTATAGGAAACACAATAGAGTAGAAGAGTGCTCTTTTCTCAAAAGCAGAGTGTGTTTCTTGTAAGGCGAGCTAGCGTTTGTTTCCCAGTCCTAAATGGAGTTGAATCACATGCAGTTTCTGGTCTTCCGAGCAAGAGTTGTTTTCTGGTAAGGAAAGTCACTGTTGCGCTCCCATTGCCATATATAGTGCAAATAGCTCTTGTGTCTGTTCCCAGGAAGTACAGTGTATTGGACTGAAGAGGAGCTACTGTTCTTGTCAGTTTCCTAAGAGGAGTTTAACTAGATATGGCCCGTGTGTGTAGGAAGCACAGTTCTTTTGTTCTGAGCAAGCTCACTGTTCGGACCCCATAGGAAACACAGTAGAGTAGAAGAGTGCTCTTTTCTCTAAAGCAGAGTGTGTTTCTTGTAAGGCGAGCTAGCGTTTGTTTCCAAGTCCTAAATGGAGTTGAATCACATGCAGTTTCTAGTCCTACGAGCAGGAGCTGTTTTCTGGTAAGAAGAGTCACTATTGCGCTCCCATTGTCATACACAGGGCAAATAGCACTGGCGTCTGTTCCTAGCATGTATAGTGTATTGGACTGAAAAGGATCTACTGTTCTTGTCAGTTTCCTAAGCAGAATTGAACTAGATATGGCTGTGTATGCAGGAAGCACAGTTCTTTTGTTCTGAGCAAGCTCACTGTTCTGGCCCTATAGGAAACACAGTAGAGTAGAAGAGTGCTCTTTTTTCAGAAGCAGAGTGTGTTTCTTGTAAGGCGAGCTAGCGTTTGTTTCCCAGTCCTAAATGGAGATGAATCACATGCAGTTTTTGGTCCTATGAGCAAGAGTTGTTTTCTGGTAAGAAGAGTCACTATTGTGCTCCCTTTGCCATACACAGTGCAAATAGCACTGGCGACTGTTCCCAGCAAGTACAGTGTATTGGACTGAAGAGGAGCTACTGTTCTTGTCAGTTTCCTAAGCAGAGTTGAACTAGATATGGCCCCGGTGTGTAGGAAGCACAGATCTTTCGTTCTGAGCAAGCTCTCTGTTCTGGCCCTATAGGGAACACAGTAGAGTAGAAGAGTGCTCTTTTCTCAAAAGCAGAGTGTGTTTCTTGTAAGGCGAGATACCGCTTGTTTCTTAGTCTTAAATGGAGTTGAATCACATGCAGTTTTTGGACCTATGAGGAAGAGTTGTTTTCAGGTAAGGAAAGTCACTATTGCGCTCCCTTTGCCATACACAGTGCAAATAGCACACGCGACTCTTCCCAACAAGTACAGTGTATTGGACTGAAAAGGATCTACTGTTCTTGTCAGTTTCCTAAGCAGAATTGAACTAGATATGGCCGTGTATGTAGGAAGCACAGTTCTTTTGTTCTAAGCAAGCTCTCTGTTCTGGCCCTATAGGAAACACAGTAGAGTAGAAGAGTGCTCTTTTCTCAAAAGCAGAGTGTGTTTCTTGTAAGGCGAGCTAGTGTTTGTTTCGTAGTCCTAAATGGAGTTGAATCACATACAGTTTTTGGTCCTATGAGCAAGAGTTATTTTCTGGTAAGGAAAGTCACTATTGTGCTACCTTTGCCATACACAATGCAAATAGCACTCGCGTCTGTTCCCAGCAAGTACAGTGTATTAGACTGAAGAGGAGCTACTGTTCTTGTCAGTTTCCTAAGCAGAGTTGAACTAGATATGGCCCGTGTGTGTAGGAAGCACAGTTCTTTTGTTCTGAGCAAGCTCACTGTTCGGACCCCATAGGAAACACAGTAGAGTAGAAGAGTGCTCTTTTCTCAAAAGCAGAGTGTGTTTCTTGTAAGGCGAGCTAGCGTTAGTTTCCCAATCCTAAATGGAGTTGAATCACATGCAGTTTCTGGTCCTACGAGCAAGAGTTGTTTTCTGGTAAGAAGAGTCACTATTGTGCTCCAATTTCCATACATAGTGCAAATAGCATTCGCGTCTGTTTCCACCAAGTACAGTGTATTGTACTGAAGAGGAGCTACTGTTCTTGTCAGTTTCCTAAGCAGAGTTGAACTAGATATGGCCCGTGTGTGTAGGAAGCACAGTTGTTTTGTTCTGCGCAAGCTCACTGTTCTGGCCCTATAGGAAACACAGTAGAGTAGAGGAGTGCTCTTTTCTCAAAAGCAGAGTGTGTTTCTTGTAATGCGAGGTAGCGTTTGTTTCCCAGTCCTAAATGGAGTTGAGTCACATGCAGTTTTTGGTCCTACGACCAGAGTTTTTTTCTGGTAAGAAGAGTGACTATTGTGCTCCCATTGCCATACACAGTTCAAATAGCACTCGCATCTGTTCCCAGCATGTACAGTGTATTGGACGGAAAAGGATCTACTGTTCTTGTCAGTTTCCTAAGCAGAATTGAACTAGATATGGCCGTGTATGTAGGAAGCACAGTTCTTTTGTTCTAAGCAAGCTCTCTGTTCTGGCCCTATAGGAAACACAGTAGAGTAGAAGAGTGCACTTTTCTCAAAAGCAGACTGTGTTTCTTGTAAGGCGAGCTAGCGTTTGTTTCTTAGTCCTAAATGGAGTTGAATCTCATGCAGTTTTCAGTCCTATGAGCAAGAGTTGTTTTCTGGTAAAGAAAGTCACTATTGCGCTCCCTTTGCCATACACAGTGCAAATAGCACTCGCGTCTATTTCCAGCAAGTACAGTGTATTGGACTGAAGAGGAGCTACTGTTCTTGTCAGTTTCCTACGCAGAGTTGAACCAGATATGGCCCTTGTGTGTAGGAAGCACAGTTCTTTTGTTCTGAGCTAGCTCACTGTTTGGACCCCGTAGGAAACACAGTAGAGTAGAAGAGTGCTCTTTTTTCAAAAGCAGAGTGTGTTTCTTGTAAGCCGAGCTAGCGTTTGTTTCCCAGTCCTAAATGGAGTTGAATCACATGCAGTTTCTGGTCCTACTTGCAAGAGTTGTTTTCTGGTAAGGAAAGTCACTGTTGTGCTCCCTATGCCATACATTGTGCAAATAGCACTCGCGTCTGTTCCCAGCAAGTACAGTGTATTGGACTGAAGAGGAGCTACTGTTCTTGTCAGTTTCCTAAGCAAAGTTGAACTAGATATGGACCGTGTGTGTAGGAAGCACAGTTCTTTTGTTCTGAGCAAGCTCACTGTTCGGACCCCATAGGAAACACAGTAGAGTAGATGAGTGCTCTTTTCTCTAAAGCAGAGTGTGTTTCTTGTAAGGCGAGCTAGCGTTTGTTTCCAAGTCCTAAATGGAGTTGAATCACATGCAGTTTCTTTTCCTACGAGCAAGAGTTGTTTTCTGGTAAGGAAAGTCACTATTGCGCTCCCTTTGCCATACACAGAGCAAATAGCACTCGCGTCAGTTCCCAGCAAGTACAGTGTATTGGACTGAAGAGGAGCTACTGTTCTTGTCAGTTCCCTAAACAGAATTGAACTAGATATGGCCCGTGTGTGAAGTCAGCACAATTCATTTGTTCTGAGCAAGCTCACTGTTCTGGCCCTATAGGAAACACAGTAGAGTAGAAGAGTGCTCTTTTCTCAAAAGCAGAGTGTGTTTCTTGAAAGGCAAGCTAGTGTTTGTCTCCCAGTCCTAAATGGAGTTGAGTTACATGCAGTTTTTAGTCCTACGAGCAAGAGTTTTTTTCTCGTAAGAAAGTCACTATTGTGCTCCCATTGCCATACACAGTTCAAATAGCACTCGCATCTGTTCCCAGCATGTACAGTGTATTGTACTGAAAAGGAGCTACTGTTCTTGTCAGTTTCCTAAGCAGAATTGAACTAGATATGGCCGTGTATGTAGGAAGCACAGTTCTTTTGTTCTGAACAACCTCTCTGTTCTGGCCCTATAGGAAACACAGTATAGTAGAAGAGTGCTCTTTTCTCAAAAGCAGAGTGTGTTTCTTGTAAGCCGAGCTAGCGTTTGTTTCCCAGTCCTAAATGGAGTTGAATCACATGCAGTTTCTGGTCCTACGAGCAAGAGATTTTTTTCTGGTAAGGAAAGTCACTATTGCGCTCCCATTGCCATACACAGTGCAAATAGCACTGGCGTCTGTTCCCAGCAAGTACAGTGTATTGGACTGAAGAGGAGCTACTGTTCTTGTCAGTTTCCTAAGCAGAGTTGAACTAGATATGGCGTGTGTGTGTAGGAAGCACAATTCTTTTGTTCTGAGCAAGCTCACTGTTTGGACCCCACAGGAAACACAGCAGAGTAGAAGAGGGCTCTTTTGGCAAAAGCAGAGTGTGTTTCTTGTAAGGCGAGCTAGCGTTTGTTTCCAAGTTCTAAATGGAGTTGAATCACATGCAGTTTGTGATCCTACGAGCAAGAGTTGTTTTCTGGCAAGAAGAGTCACAATTGTGCTCCCATTGTCATACACAGGGCAAATTGCACTGGCGTCTGTTCACAGCATGTACAGTGTATTGGACTGAAGAGGAGCTTCTGATCTTGTCAGTTTCCTAAGCAGAATTGAACTAGATATGGCCCGTGTGTGTAGGAAGCACAGTTATTTTGTTCTGAGCAAGCTCACTGTTCTGGCCCTATAGGAAACACAGTAGAGTAGAAGAGTGCTCTTTTCTCAAAAGCAGAGTGTGTTTCTTGTAAGGCGAGCTAGCGTTTGTTTCCCAGTCCTAAATGCAGTTGAATCACATGCAGTTTCTGGTCCTACAAGCAAGAGTTGTTTTCTGGTAAGAAGAGTCACCATTGTGCTCCCATTGCCATACTCAGTTCAAATAGCACTCGCGTCTGTTCCCAGCATGTACTGTGTATTGGACTGAAAAGGATCTACTGTTCTTGTCAGTTTCCTAAGCAGAATTGAACTAGATATGGCCGTGTATGTAGGAAGCACAGTTCTTTTGTTCTGAGCAAGCTCTCTGTTCTGGCCCTATAGAAAACACAGTAGAATAGAAGAGTGTTCTTTTCTCAAAAGCAGAATGTGTTTCTTGTAAGGCGAGCTAGCATTTGTTTCTTAGTCCTAAATGGAGTTGAATCACATGCAGTTTTTGGTCCTATGTGCAAGAGTTGTTTTCTGGTAAGGAAAGTCACTATTGCGCTCCCTTTGCCATACACAGTGCAAATAGCATTCGCATCAGTTCCCAGCAAGTACAGTGTATTGGACTGAAGAGGAGCTACTGTTCTTGTCAGTTTCCTAAGCAGAGTTGAACTAGATATGGCCCGTGTGTGTAGGAAGCACAGTTCTTTTGTTCTGAGCAAGCTCACTGTTCGGACCCCATAGGAAACAAAGTAGAGTAGAAGAGTGCTCTTTTCTCAAAAGCAGAGTGTGTTTCTTGTAAGGCGAGCTAGCGTTAGTTTCCCAATCCTAAATGGAGTTGAATCACATGCAGTTTCTGGTCCTACGAGCAAGAGTTGTTTTCTGGAAAGAAGGGTCACTATTGCGCTCCCATTGTCAAACACAGGGTAAATAGCACTGGCGTCTATTCCCAGCATGTACAGTGTATTGGACTGAAGAGGTTCTACTGTTCTTGTCATTTTCCTAAGCAGAATTGAACTAGATATGGCCCATGTGAAGTCAGCACAGTTCTTTTGTTCTGAGCAAGCTCAGTGTTCTGGACCGATAGGAAACAGAGTAGAGTAGAAGAGTGCTCTTTTCTCAAAAGCAGAGTATGTTTCTTGTAAGGCGAGCTAGCGTTTGTTTCCCAGTCCTAAGTGGAGTTGAGTCACATTCAGTTTTTGGTCCTATGAGCAAGAGTTTTTTTCTGGTAAGAAGAGTCACTATTGTGCTCCCATTGCCATACACAGTTCAAATAGCACTCGCGTCTGTTCCCAGTATGTATAGTGTATTGGACTGAAAAGGATCTACTGTTCCTGTCAGTTTCCTAAGCAGAATTGAACTAGAAATGGCTGTGTATTAGGAAGCACAGTTCTTTTGTTCTGAGCAAGCTCTCTGTTCTGGCCCTATAGGAAACACAGTAGAGTAGAAAAGTGCTCATTTCTCAAAAGCAGAGTGTGTTTCTTGTAAGGCGAGCTAGCATTTGTTTCCCAGTCCTAAATGGAGTTGAATCACATGCAGTTTCTGGTCCTACGAGCAAGAGTTGTTTTCTGGTAAGAAGAGTCACTATTGTGCTCCCATTGTCATACACAGGGCAAATTGCACTGGCGTCTGTTCACAGCATGTACAGTGTATTGGACTGAAGAGGAGCTTCTGATCTTGTCAGTTTCCTAAGCAGAATTGAACTAGATATGGCCCGTGTGTGTAGGAAGCACAGTTATTTTGTTCTGAGCAAGCTCACTGTTCTGGCCCTATAGGAAACACAGTAGAGTAGAAGAGTGCTCTTTTCTCAAAAGCAGAGTGTGTTTCTGGTAAGGAGAGTTAGCGTTTGTTTCCCAGTCCTAAATGGATTTGAATCACATGCAGTTTTTGGTCCTAAGAGCAAGAGTAGTTTTCTGGTAAGAAGAGTCACTATTGTGCTCCTTTTGCCATACACACTGCAAATCGCACTCCCGTCTGTTTCCAGGAAGTACAGTGAATTGGACTGAAGAGGAGCTACTGTTCTTGTCAGTTTCCTAAGCAGAATTGAACTAGATATGGCCGTGTATGTAGGAAGCACAGTTCTTTTGTTCTAAGCAAGCTCTCTCTTCTGGCCCTATAGGAAACACAGTAGAGTAGAAGAGTGCTCTTTCCTCAAAAGCAGAGTGTGTTTCTTGTAAGGCGAGCTAGCGTTTGTGTTTTAGTCCTAAATGGAGTTGAATCACATGCAGTTTTTGGTCCTATGAGCAGGAGTTGTTTTCTGGTAAGGAAAGTTACTATTGTGCTCCCTTTGCCATACACAGTGCAAACAGCACTCGGATCTTTTTCCAGCAAGTACAGTGTATTGGACTGAAGAGGATCTACTGTTCTTGTCAGTTTCCTAAGCAGAGTTGAGCTAGATATGGCCCGTGTGTGTAGGAAGCGCAGTTCTTTGTTCTGAGTAAGCTCACTGTAAAGACACCTTAGGAAACACAGTAGAGTAGAAGAGTGCTCTTTTCTCAAAAGTAGAGTGTGTTTCTTAAAAGGCGAGCTAGTGTTTGTTTCCCAGTCCTAAATGGAGTTGAGTCACATGCAGTTTCTGGTCCTACGAGCAAGAGTTTTTTTCTGGTAAGAAGAGTCACTATTGTGCTCCCAATGCCATACACAGGGCAAAGAGCACTGGCGTCTGTTCCCAGCAAGTACAGTGTATTGGACTGAAGAGGAGCTACTGTTCTTGTCAGTTTACTAAGCAGAGTTGAACTAGATATGGCCAGTGTGTGTAGGAAGCACAGTTCTTTTTTTCTGAGCAAGCTCACTGTTCGGACACCATAGGAAACACAGTAGAGTAGAAGAGTGCTCTTTACTCAAAAGCAGATTGTGTTTCTAGTAAGGTGAGCTAGTGTTTGTTTCTTAGTCCTAAATGGAGTTGAATCACATACAGTTTTTGGTCCTATGAGCAAGAGTTATTTTCTGGTAAGGAAAGTCACTATTGTGCTCCCTTTGCCATAAACAGTGCAAATAGCACTCGCGTCTGTTCCCAGCAAGTACAGTGTATTAGACTGAAGAGGAGCTACTGTTCTTGTCAGTTTCCTAAGCAGAGTTGAACTAGATATGGCCCGTGTGTGTAGGAAGCACAGTTCTTTTGTTCTGAGCAAGCTCTCTGTTCTGGCCCTATAGAAAACACAGTAGAATAGAAGAGTGTTCTTTTCTCAAAAGCAGAATGTGTTTCTTGTAAGGCGAGCTAGCATTTGTTTCTTAGTCCTAAATGGAGTTGAATCACATGCAGTTTTTGGTCCTATGAGCAAGAGTTGTTTTCTGGTAAGGAAAGTCACTATTGTGCTCCCTTTGCCATACACAGTGCAAATAGCACTCGTGTCAGTTCCCAGCAAGTACAGTGTATTGGACTGAAGAGGAGCTACTGTTCTTGTCAGTTTCCTAAGCAGAGTTGAACTAGATATGGCCCGTGTGTGTAGGAAGCACAGTTCTTTTGTTCTGAGCAAGCTCACTGTTCGGACCCCATAAAACAAAGTAGAGTAGAAGAGTGCTCTTTTCTCAAAAGCAGAGTGTGTTTCTTGTAAGGCGAGCTAGCGTTAGTTTCCCAATCCTAAATGGAGTTGAATCACATGCAGTTTCTGGTCCTACGAGCAAGAGTTGTTTTCTGGAAAGAAGGGTCACTATTGCGCTCCCATTGTCAAACACAGGGTAAATAGCACTGGCGTCTATTCCCAGCATGTACAGTGTATTGGACTGAAGAGGTTCTACTGTTCTTGTCATTTTCCTAAGCAGAATTGAACTAGATATGGCCCATGTGAAGTCAGCACAGTTCTTTTGTTCTGAGCAAGCTCAGTGTTCTGGACCTATAGGAAACAGAGTAGAGTAGAAGAGTGCTCTTTTCTCAAAAGCAGAGTATGTTTCTTGTAAGGCGAGCTAGCGTTAGTTTCCCAATCCTAAATGGAGTTGAATCACATGCAGTTTCTGGTCCTATGAGCAAGAGTTGTTTTCTGGTAAGAAGAGTCACTATTGTGCTCCTATTTCCATACATAGTGCAAATAGCATTCGCGTCTGTTTCCAGCAAGTACAGTGTATTGTACTGAAGAGGAGCTACTGTTCTTGTCAGTTTCCTAAGGAGAGTTGAACTAGATATGGCCCGTGTGTGTAGGAAGCACAGTTGTTTTGTTCTGAGCAAGCTCACTGTTCTGGCCCTATAGGAAACACAGTAGAGTAGAAGAGTGCTCTTTTCTCAAAAGCAGAGTGTGTTTCTTGTAAGGCGAGCTAGCGTTTGTTTCTTAGTCCTAAATGGAGTTGAATCTCATGCAGTTTTTGGTCCTATGAGCAAGAGTTGTTTTCTGGTAAAGAAAGTCACTATTGCGCTCCCTTTTCCATACACAGTGCAAATAGCACTCGCGTCTATTTCCAGCAAGTTCAGTGTATTGGACTGAAGAGGAGCTACTGTTCTTGTCAGTTTCCTATGCAGAGTTGAACTAGATATGGCCCTTGTGTGTAGGAATCACAGTTCTTTTGTTCTGAGCTAGCTCACTGTTTGGACCCCGTAGGAAACACAGTAGAGTAGAAGAGTGCTCTTTTTTCAAAAGCAGAGTGTGTTTCTTGTAAGCCGAGCTAGCGTTTGTTTCCCAGTCCTAAATGGAGTTCAATCACATGCAGTTTCTGGTCCTACTTGCAAGAGTTGTTTTCTGGTAAAGAAAGTCACTATTGTGCTCCCTTTGCCATACACAGTGCAAATAGCACTCGCGTCAGTTCCCAGCAAGTACAGTGTATTGGACTGAAGAGGAGCTACTGTTCTTGTCAGTTTCCTAAGCAGAGTTGAACTAGATATGGCCCGTGTGTGTAGGAAGCACAGTTCTTTTGTTCTGAGCAAGCTCACTGTTTGGACCCCATAGGAAACAAAGTAGACTAGAAGAGTGCTCTTTTCTCAAAAGCAGAGTGTGTTTCTTGTAAGGCGAGCTAGCGTTAGTTTCCCAATCCTAAATGGAGTTGAATCACATGCAGTTTCTGGTCCTACGAGCAAGAGTTGTTTTCTGGTAAGAAGAGTCACTATTGTGCTCCCATTGTCATACACAGGGCAAATTGCACTGGCGTCTGTTCACAGCATGTACAGTGTATTGGACTGAAGAGGAGCTTCTGATCTTGTCAGTTTCCTAAGCAGAATTGAACTAGATATGGCCCGTGTGTGTAGGAAGCACAGTTATTTTGTTCTGAGCAAGCTCACTGTTCTGGCCCTATAGGAAACACAGTAGAGTAGAAGAGTGCTCTTTTCTCAAAAGCAGAGTGTGTTTCTGGTAAGGAGAGTTAGCATTTGTTTCCCAGTCCTAAATGGATTTGAATCACATGCAGTTTTTGGTCCTAAGAGCAAGAGTAGTTTTCTGGTAAGAAGAGTCACTATTGTGCTCCTTTTGCCATACACACTGCAAATCGCACTCCCGTCTGTTTCCAGGAAGTACAGTGAATTGGACTGAAGAGGAGCTACTGTTCTTGTCAGTTTCCTAAGCAGAATTGAACTAGATATGGCCGTGTATGTAGGAAGCACAGTTCTTTTGTTCTAAGCAAGCTCTCTCTTCTGGCCCTATAGGAAACACAGTAGAGTAGAAGAGTGCTCTTTCCTCAAAAGCAGAGTGTGTTTCTTGTAAGGCGAGCTAGCGTTTGTGTTTTAGTCCTAAATGGAGTTGAATCACATGCAGTTTTTGGTCCTATGAGCAGGAGTTGTTTTCTGGTAAGGAAAGTTACTATTGTGCTCCCTTTGCCATACACAGTGCAAACAGCACTCGGATCTTTTTCCAGCAAGTACAGTGTATTGGACTGAAGAGGATCTACTGTTCTTGTCAGTTTCCTAAGCAGAGTTGAGCTAGATATGGCCCGTGTGTGTAGGAAGCGCAGTTCTTTGTTCTGAGTAAGCTCACTGTAAAGACACCGTAGGAAACACAGTAGAGTAGAAGAGTGCTCTTTTCTCAAAAGTAGAGTGTATTTCTTAAAAGGCGAGCTAGTGTTTGTTTCCCAGTCCTAAATGGAGTTGAGTCACATGCAGTTTCTGGTCCTACGAGCAAGAGTTTTTTTCTGGTAAGAAGAGTCACTATTGTGCTCCCAATGCCATACACAGGGCAAAGAGCACTGGCGTCTGTTCCCAGCAAGTACAGTGTATTGGACTGAAGAGGAGCTACTGTTCTTGTCAGTTTACTAAGCAGAGTTGAACTAGATATGGCCAGTGTGTGTAGGAAGCACAGTTCTTTTTTTCTGAGCAAGCTCACTGTTCGGACACCATAGGAAACACAGTAGAGTAGAAGAGTGCTCTTTTCTCAAAAGCAGAGTGTGTTTCTTTTAAGGCGAGCTAGTGTTTGTTTCTTAGTCCTAAATGGAGTTGAATCACATACAGTTTTTGGTCCTATGAGCAAGAGTTATTTTCTGGTAAGGAAAGTCACTATTGTGCTCCCTTTGCCATAAACAGTGCAAATAGCACTCGTGTCTGTTCCCAGCAAGTACAGTGTATTAGACTGAAGAGGAGCTACTGTTCTTGTCAGTTTCCTAAGCAGAGTTGAACTAGATATGGCCCGTGTGTGTAGGAAGCACAGTTCTTTTGTTATGAGCAAGCTCACTGTTCGGACCCCATAGGAAACAAAGTAGAGTAGAAGAGTGCTCTTTTCTCAAAAGCAGAGTGTGTTTCTTGTAAGGCGAGCTAGCGTTAGTTTCCCAATCCTAAATGGAGTTTAATCACATGCTGTTTCTGGTCCTACGAGCAAGAGTTGTTTTCTGGTAAGAAGAGTCACTATTGTGCTCCTATTTCCATACATAGTGCAAATAGCATTCGCGTCTGTTTCCAGCAAGTACAGTGTATTGTACTGAAGAGGAGCTACTGTTCTTGTCAGTTTCCTAAGGAGAGTTGAACTAGATATGGCCCGTGTGTGTAGGAAGCACAGTTGTTTTGTTCTGAATAAGCTCACTGTTCTGGCCCTATAGGAAACACAGTAGAGTAGAAGAGTGCTCTTTTCTCAAAAGCAGAGTGTGTTTCTTGTAAGGCGAGGTAGCGTTTGTTTCCCAGAGTTAAATGGAGTTGAGTCACATGCAGTTTTTGGTCCTACGAGCAAGAGTTTTTTTCTGGTGTAGAAGAGTCACTATTGTGCTCCCATTGCCATACACAGTTCAAATAGCACTCGCGTCTGTTCCCAGCATGTACAGTGTATTGGACGGAAAAGGATCTACTGTTCTTGTCAGTTTCCTAAGCAGAATTGAACTAGATATGGCCGTGTATGTAGGAAGCACAGTACTTTTGTTCAAAGCAAGCTCTCTGTTCTGGCCCTATAGGAAACACAGTAGAGTAGAAGAGTGCACTTTTCTCAAAAGCAGACTGTGTTTCTTGTAAGGCGAGCTAGCGTTTGTTTCTTAGTCCTAAATGGAGTTGAATCTCATGCAGTTTTTGGGCCTATGAGCAAGAGTTTTTTTCTGGTAAAGAAAGTCACTATTGTGCTCCCTTTTCCATACACAGTGCAAATAGCACTCGCGTCTATTTCCAGCAAGTTCAGTGTATTGGACTGAAGAGGAGCTACTGTTCTTGTCAGTTTCCTATGCAGAGTTGAACTAGATATGGCCCTTGTGTGTAGGAATCACAGTTCTTTTGTTCTGAGCAAGCTCACTGTTTGGACCCCATAGGAAACACAGCAGAGTAGAAGAGTGCTCTTTTCTCAAAAGCAGAGTGTGTTTCCTGTAAGGAGAGCTAGCTTTTGTTTCCCAGTCCTAAATGGAGTTGAATCACATGCAATTTCTGGTCCTACGAGCAATAGTTGTTTTCTGGTAAGAAAAGTCACTATTGCGCTCCCATTGTCATACAAAGGGCAAATAGCACCGGCGTCTGTTCACAGCATGTACAGTGTATTGGACTGAAGAGGTTCTACTGACCTTTTCAGTTTCCTAAGCAGAATTGAACTAGATATGGCCCGTGTGTGTAGGAAGCACAGTTCTTTTGTTCTGAGCAAGCTCACTGTTCTGGCCCTATAGGAAACACAGTAGAGTAGAAGAGTGCTCTTTTCTCAGAAGCAGAGTGTGTTTCTTGTAAGGCGAGCTAGCGTTGTTTCCCAGTCCTAAATGGAGTTGAATCACATGCAATTTTTGGGCCTATGTGCAAGAGTTGTTTTCTGGTAAGAAGAGTCACTATTGCGCTCCATTTGCCATATACAGTGCAAATAGCACTCGCGTCTGTTTCCAGGAAGTACAGTGAATTGGACTGAAGAGGAGCTACTGTTCTTGTCAGTTTCCTAAGCCGAATTGAACTAGATATGGCCGTGTATGTAGGAAGCACAGTTCTTTTGTTCTAAGCAAGCTCTCTGTTCTGGCCCTATAGGAAACACAGTAGAGTAGAAGAGTGCTCTTTCCTCAAAAGCAGAGTGTTTTTCTTTAAGGCGAGCTAGCGTTTGTGTTTTAGTCCTAAATGGAGTTGAATCACATGCAGTTTTTGGTCCTATGAGCAAGAGCTGTTTTCTGGTAAGGAAAGTTACTATTGTGCTCCCTTTGCGATACACAGTGCAAACAGCACTCGGATCTTTTTCCAGCAAGTACAGTGTATTGGACTGAAGAGGAGCTACTGTTCTTGTCAGTTTCCTAAGCAGAGTTGAGCTAGATATGGCCCGTGTGTGTAGGAAGCACAGTTCTTTTTTCTGAGCAAGCTCACTGTAAAGACACCATAGGAAACACAGTAGAGTAGAAGAGTGCTCTTTTCTCAAAAGTAGAGTGTGTTTCTTGAGAGGCAAGCTAGTGTTTGTTTCCCAGTCCTAAATGGAGTTGAGTCACATGCAGTTTCTGGTCCTACGAGCAAGAGTTTTTTTCTGGTAAGAAGAGTCACTATTGTGCTCCCAATGCCATACACAGGGCAAAGAGCACTGGCGTCTATTCCCAGCAAGTACAGTGTATTGGACTGAAGAGGAGCTACTGTTCTTGTCAGTTTACTAAGCAGAGTTGAACTAGATATGGCCAGTGTGTGTAGGAAGCACAGTTCTTTTTTTCTGAGCAAGCTCACTGTTCGGACACCATAGGAAACACAGTAGAGTAGAAGAGTGCTCTTTTCTCAAAAGCAGAGTGTGTTTCTTGTAAGGCGAGCTAGTGTTTGTTTCTTAGTCCTAAATGGAGTTGAATCACATACAGTTTTTGGTCCTATGAGCAAGAGTTATTTTCTGGTAAGGAAAGTCACTATTGTGCTCCCTTTGCCATACACAGTGCAAATAGCACTCGCGACTGTTCCCAGCAAGTACAGTGTATTAGACTGAAGAGGAGCTACTGTTCTTGTCAGTTTCCTAAGCAGAGTTGAACTAATATGGCCCGTGTGTGTAGGAAGCACAGTTCTTTTGTTCTGAGCAAGCTCACTGTTCGGACCCCATAGGAAACAAAGTAGAGTAGAAGAGTGCTCTTTTCTCAAAAGCAGAGTGTGTTTCTTGTAAGGCGAGCTGGCGTTAGTTTCCCAATCCTAAATGGAGTTGAATCACATGCAGTTTCTGGTCCTACGAGCAAGAGTTGTTTTCTGGTAAGAAGAGTCACTATTGTGCTCCAATTTGCATACATTGTGCAAATAGCATTCGCGTCTGTTTCCACCAAGTACAGTGTATTGTACTGAAGAGGAGCTACTGTTCTTGTCAGTTTCCTAAGCATAGTTGAACTAGATATGGCCTGTGTGTGTAGGAAGCACAGTTGTTTTGTTCTGAGCAAGCTCACTGTTCTGGCCCTTTAGGAAACACAGTAGAGTAGAAGAGTGCTCTTTTCTCAAAAGCAGAGTGTGTTTCTTGTAAGGCGAGCTAGCGTTTGTTTCTTAGTCCTAAATGGAGTTGAATCTCATGCAGTTTTTGGGCCTATGAGCAAGAGTTGTTTTCTGGTAAAGAAAGTCACTGTTGCGCTCCCTTTGCCATACACAGTGAAAATAGCACTCGCGTCTATTTCCAGCAAGTACAGTGTATTGGACTGAAGAGGAGCTACTGTTCTTGTCAGTTTCCTATGCAGAGTTGAACTAGATATGGCCCTTGTGTGTAGGAAGCACAGTTCTTTTGTTCTGAGCTAGCTCACTGTTTGGACCAAGTAGGAAACACAGTAGAGTAGAAGAGTGCTCTTTTTTCAAAAGCAGAGTGTGTTTCTTGTAAGCCGAGCTAGCGTTTGTTTCCCAGTCCTAAATGGAGTTGAATCACATGCAGTTTCTGGTCCTACTTGCAAGAGTTGTTTTCTGGTAAGGAAAGTCACTATTGTGCTCCCATTGCCATACATTGTGCAAATAGCACTCGCGTCTGTTCCCAGCAAGTACAGTGTATTGGACTGAAGAGGAGCTACTGTTCTTGTCAGTTTCCTAAGCAGAGTTGAACTAGATATGGACCGTGTGTGTAGGAAGCACAGTTCTTTTGTTCTGACAAGCTCACTGTTCGGACCCCATAGGAAACACAGTAGAGTAGAAGAGTGCTCTTTTCTCTAAAGCAGAGTGTTTTTCTTGTAAGGCGAGCTAGCGTTTGTTTCCAAGTCCTAAATGGAGTTGAATCACATGCAGTTTCTTTTCCTAGGAGCAAGAGTTGTTTTCTGGTAAGGAAAGTCACTATTGCGCTCCCTTTGCCATACACAGTGCAAATAGCAGTCGCGTCAGTTCCCAGCAAGTACAGTGTATTGGACTGAAGAGGAGCTACTGTTCTTGTCAGTTTCCTAAGCAGAGTTGAACTAGATATGGCCCGTGTGTGTAGGAAGCACAGTTCTTTTGTTCTGAGCAAGCTCACTGTTCGGACACCGTAGGAAAAAAAGTAGAGTAGAAGAGTGCTCTTTTCTCAAAAGCAGAGTGTGTTTCTTGTAAGGTGAGCTAGCATTAGTTTCCCAATCCTAAATGGAGTTGAATCACATGCAGTTTCTGGTCCTACGAGCAAGAGTTGTTTTCTGGTAAGAAGGGTCACTATTGCGCTCCCATTGTCATACACAGGGTTAATAGCACTGGCGTCTATTCCCAGCATGTACAGTGTACTGGACTGAAGAGGTTCTACTGTTCTTGTCAGTTTCCTAAGCAGAATTGAACTAGATATGGCCCGTGTGTGTAGGAAGCACAGTTCTTTTGTTCTGAGCAAGCTCACTGTTCTGGCCCTATAGGAAACACAGTACAGTAGATGAGTGCTCTTTTCTCAAAAGCAGAGTGTGTTTCTTGTAAGGCGAGCTAGCATTTGTTTCACAGTCCTAAATGGAGTTGAGTCACATGCAGTTTGTGGTCCTAAGAGCAAGAGTTTTTTTCTGGTAAGAAGAGTCACTATTGCTCTCCCATTGTCATACACAGGGCAAACAGCACTGGTGTCGGTTACCAGCATGTACAGTGTATTGGACTGAAGAGGATCTACTGTTCTTGTCAGTTTCCTAAGCAGAGTTGAACTAGATATGGTCCCTGTGTGTAGGAAGCACAGTTCTTTTGTTCTGAGCAAGCTCACTGTTCGGACCCCATAGGAAACACAGTAGAGTAGAAGAGTGCTCTTTTCTCTAAAGCAGAGTTTTTTTCTTGTAAGCCGAGCTAGCGTTTGTTTCCAAGTCCAAAATGGAGTTGAATCACATGCAGTTTCTGGTCCTACAAGCAAGAGTTGTTTTCTGGTAAGAAGAGTCACTATTGTGCTCCCATTGCCATACACAGTACAAATAGCACTCGCGTCTGTTCCCAGCATGTACAGTGTATTGGACTGAATAGGATCTACTGTTCTTGTCAGTTTCCTAAGCAGAATTGAACTAGATATGGCCGAGCATGTTTAAAGCACAGTTCTTTTGTTCTATGCAAGCTCTCTGTTCTGGCCTTATAGGAAACACAGTAGAGAAGACGAGTGCTCTTTTCTCAAAAGCAGAGTGTGTTTCTTGTAAGGCAAGCTAGGGTTTGTTTCCCAGTCCGAAATGGAGTTGAATCACATGCAGTTTTTGGTCCTACGAGCCAAGGTTGTTTTCTGGCAAGGGAGTCACTATTGCGCTCCCTTTGCCAAACACAGTGCAAATAGCACTCGCGTCTGTTTCCAGCAAGTACAGTGTATTGTACTGAAGAGGAGCTACTCTTCTTGTCATTTTCCTAAGCAGAATTGAACTAGATATGGCCCGTGTGTGTAGCAAGCACTGTTCTTTTGTTCTGAGCAAGCTCACTGTTTGGACCACATAGGATACACAGTAGAGTAGAAGAGTGCTCTTACTCAAAAGCAGAGTGTGTTTCTTGTAAGGCGAGCTAGCTTTTGTTTCCCAGTCCTAAATGGAGTTGAATCACATGCAGTTTCTGGTCCTACGAGCATGAGTTCTTTTCTGGTAAGAAGAGTCACTATTGTGCTCCCATTGTCATACACAGGGCAAATAGCACTGGCATCTGTTCCCAGCATGTCCAGTATATTGGACTGAAGAGAAGCTACCGTTCTTGTCAGTTTCCTTAGCAGAGTTGAACTATATATGGCCCGTGTGTGTAGGAAGCACAGTTCATCTGTTCTGAGCAAGTTCACTGCTCTGGCCCTATAGGAAACACAGTAGTGTAGAAGAGAGCTCTTTTCTCAAAAGCAGAGTGTGTTTCTTGTAAGGTGAACTAGCGTTACTTTCCCAGTCCTAAATGGAGTTGAGTCCCATGCAGTTTTTGGTTCTATGAGCAAGAGTTGTTTTCTGGTAAGAAGAGTCACTATTGAGGTCCCTTTGCCATACACAGTGCAAATAGCACTCGCGTCTGTTTCCAGTAAGTACAGTGTATTGGACTGAAGAGGAGCTACTGTTCTTGTCAGTTTCCTAAGCAGAGTTGAACTAGATAAGGCCCGTGTGTAGGAAGCACAGTTCTTTTGTTCTGAGCATACTCACTGTTTGGACCCCATAGGTAACACAGTAGAGTAGAAGAGAGCTCTTTTCTCAAAAGCAGAGTTTGTTTCTTGTAAGGCGACCTAGTGTTTGTTTCCCAGTCTTAAACGGCGTTGAATCCCATGCAATTTCTGGTCCTTCGAGAAAGAGTTGTTTTCTGGTAAGAAGAGTCACTATTGCGCTCTCATTGTCATACACAGGGCAAATAGCTATGGCGTCTGTTCCCACATTGTACAGTGTATTGGACTGAGAAGGATCTACTGTTCTTGTCAGCTTCCTTAGCAGAATTGAAAAAGATATGTCTGTGTATGTATGAAGCGCAGTTCTTTTGTTCTGAGCAAGCTCTCTGTTCTGGACTTATAGGAAACACAGTAGAGTAGAAGAGTGCTCTTTTCTCAAAAGTAGATTGTGTTTCTTGTAAGGCAAGCTAGCATTTGTTTCCCAGTCCTAAATGGAGTTGAATCACATGCAGTTTTTCTTTCTTACGAGCAAGAGTTGTTTTCTGGTAAGGAAAGTCACTATTGTGCTCACTTTGCCATACACAGTGCAAATAGCACTCGAGTCTGTTTCCAGCAAGTACAGTGTATTGGAATGAAGAGGAGCTACTGTTCTTGTCAGTTTGCAAAGAAGAGTTTAACTAGATATGGCCTGTGTGTGTAGGAAGCACAGTTCTTTTGTTCTGAGCAAGCTCACGGTTCGGACACCATAGGAAACACAGTAGAGTAGAAGAGTGCTCTTTTCTCAAAAGCAGAGGGTGTTTCTTGTAAGGAAAGCTAGTGTTTGTTTCCCAGTCAGAAATGGAGTTGAATCACATGCAGTTTCTGGTCCTCCGAGCAAGAGTTGTTTTCTGTTAAGAAGAGTCACTATTGCCATCCCATTGCCATGCACAATACAAATTGCACTCGCATCTGTTCCCAGCAAGTACAGTGTACTGGACTGAATAGAAGCTACTGTTCTTGTCAGTTTTCTAAGCAGAGTGAAACTATATGGCCCGTGTGTGTAGGAAGCACAGTTCTTTTGTTCTCAGCTAGCTCACTGTTCTGGCCCTATAGGAAACACAGTAGAGTAGAAGAGTGCTCTTTTCTCAAAAGCAGAGTGTGTTTCTTGTAAGGCGAGCTAGCGTTTGTTTCCCAGTCCTAAATGGAGTTGAGTCACATGCAGTTTTTGGTCCTACGAGCAAGAGTTGTTTTTTGGTAAGAAGAGTCACTATTGCGATCCAATTTCTATACACAGTTCAAATAGCCCTGGCATCTGCTCCCAGCAAGTACAGTGTATTTGACTGAAGAGGAGCTTCTCTTCTTGTCAGTTACCTAAGCAGAGTTGAATTAGATATGGTCCATGTGTGTAGGAAACACAGTTCTTTTGTTCTGAGAAAGCTCACTGTTCGGACCCCAGGGAAACACAGTAGAGTAGAAGAGTGCTCTTTTCTCAAAAGCAGAGTGTGTTTCTTGTAAGACGAGCTAGCGTTTGTTTCCCAGTCCTAAATAAAGTTGAGTCACATGCTGTTTCTGGTCCTAAGAACAAGAGTTGTTTTCTGGTAAGAAGAGTCACTATTGTGCTCCCATTGCCATACACAGTACAAATAGCACTCGCGTCTGTTCCCAGCATGTACAGTGTATTGGACTGAATAGGATCTACTGTTCTTGTCATTTTCCTAAGCAGAATTGAACTAGATATGGCCAAGCATGTTTAAAGCACAGTTCTTTTGTTCTATGCAAGCTCTCTGTTCTGGCCTTATAGGAAACACAGTAGAGTAGAAGAGTGCTCTTTTCTCAAAAGCAGAGTGTGTTTCTTTTAAGGCGATCTAGCGTTTGTTTCCCAGTCCTAAATGGAGTTGAATCCCATGCAGTTTTTGGTCCTACGAGCAAGAGTTGTTTTATGGTAAGGAAAGTCACTATTGCGCTCCTTTTGCCATACACAGTGCAAATAGCACTCGCGTCTGTTTCTAGCAAGTACAGTGTATTGGACTGAAGAAGAGCTACTGTTCTTGTCAGTTTTCTAAGCAGAGTTGAATTAGATATGTACCATGTGTTTAGGAAGCACAGTTCTTTTGTTCTGAGCAAGCTCACTGTTCGGACCCCATAGGAAACACAGTAGAGTAGAAGAGTGCTCTTTTCTCAAAAGCAGAGTGTGTTTCCTGTAAGGCGAGCTAGTGTTGGTTTCCCAGTTCTAAATGGAGTAGAATCCCATGCAGTTTCTGGTCCTTCGAGAAAGAGTTGTTTTCTGGTAAGAAGAGTCACTATTGTGCTCCCATTGTCATTCACAGTACAAATAGCTCTCGCGTCTCTTCCAAGCATGTACAGTGTATTGGACTGAGAAGGATCTACTGTTCTTGTCAGTTTCCTAAGCAGAATTGAAAGAGATATGTCCGTGTATGTATGAAGCTCAGTTCTTTTGTTCTGAGCAAGCTCTCTGTTCTGCCTTTATAGGAAACACAGTAGAGTAGAAGTGTGCTCTTTTCTCAAAAGTAGATTGTGTTTCTTGTAAGGCAAGGTAGCGTTTGTTTCCCAGTCCTAAATGGAGTTGAATCACATGCAGTTTTTGGCACTACGAGCAAGAGTTGTTTTCTGGTAAGGAAAGTAACTATTGTGCTCCCTTTGCCGTACACAGTGCAAATAACACTCATGTCTGTTTCCAGCAAGTACAGTGTATTGGACTGAAGAGGAGCTACTGTTCTTGTCAGTTTCCTAAGCAGATTTGAACTAGATATGGCCCGTGTGTGTAGGAGGCACAGTTCTTTTGTTCTGAGCAAGCTCACTGTTCGGACACCAAAGGAAACACTGTAGAGTAGAAGAGTGCTCTTTTCTCAAAAGCAGAGTGTGTTTCTTGTAAGGCAAGCTAGTGTTGTTTCCCAGTCCTAAATGGAGTTGAGTCACATGCAGTTTTTGGTCCTACGAGCAAGAGTTGTTTTTTGGTAAGAAGAGTCACTATTGCGCTACCATTGCTATACACAGTGCAAATAGCACTGGCGTCTGTTCCCAGCAAGTACAGTGTATTGGACTGAAGAGGAGCTACTGTTCTGTCATTTTCCTAAGCAGAGTTGAACTAATATGGCCCGTGTGTGTAGGAAGCACAGTTCTTTTTTTCTGAGCAAGCTCACTGTTCAGAACCCATAGGAAACACAGTAGAGTAGAAGAGTGCTCTTACTCAAAAGCAGAGTGTGTTTCTTGTAAGGCGAGATAGCTTTTGTTTCCCAGTCCTAAATGGAGTTGAATCACATGCAGTTTCTGGTCCTACGAGCAAGAGTTCTTTTCTGGTAAGAAGAGTCACTATTGCGCTCCCATTGTCATACACAGGGCAAATAGCACTGGCATCTGTTCCCAGCATGTCCAGTATATTGGACTGAAGAGAAGCTACCGTTCTTGTCAGTTTCCTTAGCAGAGTTGAACTATATATGGCCCGTGTGTGTAGGAAGCACAGTTCATCTGTTCTGAGCAAGTTCACTGCTCTGGCCCTATAGGAAACACAGTAGTGTAGAAGAGAGCTCTTTTCTCAAAAGCAGAGTGTGTTTCTTGTAAGGTGAACTAGCGTTACTTTCCCAGTCCTAAATGGAGTTGAGTCCCATGCAGTTTTTGGTCCTATGAGCAAGAGTTGTTTTCTGGTAAGAAGAGTCACTATTGAGGTCCCTTTGCCATACACAGTGCAAATAGCACTCGCGTCTGTTTCCAGTAAGTACAGTGTATTGGACTGAAGAGGAGCTACTGTTCTTGTCAGTTTCCTAAGCAGAGTTGAACTAGATAAGGCCCGTGTGTAGGAAGCACAGTTCTTTTGTTCTGAGCATACTCACTGTTTGGACCCCATAGGTAACACAGTAGAGTAGAAGAGAGCTCTTTTCTCAAAAGCAGAGTTTGTTTCTTGTAAGGCGACCTAGTGTTTGTTTCCCAGTCTTAAACGGCGTTGAATCCCATGCAATTTCTGGTCCTTCGAGAAAGAGTTGTTTTCTGGTAAGAAGAGTCACTATTGCGCTCTCATTGTCATACACAGGGCAAATAGCTATGGCGTCTGTTCCCACATTGTACAGTGTATTGGACTGAGAAGGATCTACTGTTCTTGTCAGCTTCCTTAGCAGAATTGAAAAAGATATGTCTGTGTATGTATGAAGCGCAGTTCTTTTGTTCTGAGCAAGCTCTCTGTTCTGGACTTATAGGAAACACAGTAGAGTAGAAGAGTGCTCTTTTCTCAAAAGTAGATTGTGTTTCTTGTAAGGCAAGCTAGCATTTGTTTCCCAGTCCTAAATGGAGTTGAATCACATGCAGTTTTTCTTTCTTACGAGCAAGAGTTGTTTTCTGGTAAGGAAAGTCACTATTGTGCTCACTTTGCCATACACAGTGCAAATAGCACTCGAGTCTGTTTCCAGCAAGTACAGTGTATTGGAATGAAGAGGAGCTACTGTTCTTGTCAGTTTGCAAAGAAGAGTTTAACTAGATATGGCCTGTGTGTGTAGGAAGCACAGTTCTTTTGTTCTGAGCAAGCTCACGGTTCGGACACCATAGGAAACACAGTAGAGTAGAAGAGTGCTCTTTTCTCAAAAGCAGAGGGTGTTTCTTGTAAGGAAAGCTAGTGTTTGTTTCCCAGTCAGAAATGGAGTTGAATCACATGCAGTTTCTGGTCCTCCGAGCAAGAGTTGTTTTCTGTTAAGAAGAGTCACTATTGCCATCCCATTGCCATGCACAATACAAATTGCACTCGCATCTGTTCCCAGCAAGTACAGTGTACTGGACTGAATAGAAGCTACTGTTCTTGTCAGTTTTCTAAGCAGAGTGAAACTATATGGCCCGTGTGTGTAGGAAGCACAGTTCTTTTGTTCTCAGCTAGCTCACTGTTCTGGCCCTATAGGAAACACAGTAGAGTAGAAGAGTGCTCTTTTCTCAAAAGCAGAGTGTGTTTCTTGTAAGGCGAGCTAGCGTTTGTTTCCCAGTCCTAAATGGAGTTGAGTCACATGCAGTTTTTGGTCCTACGAGCAAGAGTTGTTTTTTGGTAAGAAGAGTCACTATTGCGATCCAATTTCTATACACAGTTCAAATAGCCCTGGCATCTGCTCCCAGCAAGTACAGTGTATTTGACTGAAGAGGAGCTTCTCTTCTTGTCAGTTACCTAAGCAGAGTTGAATTAGATATGGTCCATGTGTGTAGGAAACACAGTTCTTTTGTTCTGAGAAAGCTCACTGTTCGGACCCCAGGGAAACACAGTAGAGTAGAAGAGTGCTCTTTTCTCAAAAGCAGAGTGTGTTTCTTGTAAGACGAGCTAGCGTTTGTTTCCCAGTCCTAAATAAAGTTGAGTCACATGCTGTTTCTGGTCCTAAGAACAAGAGTTGTTTTCTGGTAAGAAGAGTCACTATTGTGCTCCCATTGCCATACACAGTACAAATAGCACTCGCGTCTGTTCCCAGCATGTACAGTGTATTGGACTGAATAGGATCTACTGTTCTTGTCATTTTCCTAAGCAGAATTGAACTAGATATGGCCAAGCATGTTTAAAGCACAGTTCTTTTGTTCTATGCAAGCTCTCTGTTCTGGCCTTATAGGAAACACAGTAGAGTAGAAGAGTGCTCTTTTCTCAAAAGCAGAGTGTGTTTCTTTTAAGGCGATCTAGCGTTTGTTTCCCAGTCCTAAATGGAGTTGAATCCCATGCAGTTTTTGGTCCTACGAGCAAGAGTTGTTTTATGGTAAGGAAAGTCACTATTGCGCTCCTTTTGCCATACACAGTGCAAATAGCACTCGCGTCTGTTTCTAGCAAGTACAGTGTATTGGACTGAAGAGGAGCTACTGTTCTTGTCAGTTTTCTAAGCAGAGTTGAATTAGATAAGTACCATGTGTTTAGGAAGCACAGTTCTTTTGTTCTGAGCAAGCTCATTGTTCGGACCCCATAGGAAACACAGTAGAGTAGAAGAGTGCTCTTTTCTCAAAAGCAGAGTGTGTTTCTTGTAAGGCGAGCTAGTGTTTGTTTCCCAGTTCTAAATGGAGTTGAATCCCATGCAGTTTCTGGTCCTACGAGAAAGAGTTGTTTTCTGGTAAGAAGAATCACTATTGCGCTCCATTGTTATACACAGTGCAAATAGCACTGGCGTCTGTTCCCAACAAGTACAGTGTATTGGAATGAAGAGGAGCTACTGTTCTTGTCAGTTTCCTAAGCAGAGTTGAACTAATATGGCCCGTGTGTGTAGGAAGCACAGTTCTTTTGTTCTGAGCAAGCTCACTGTTCGGACCCCATAGGAAATACAGTAGAGTAGAAGAGAGCTCTTTTCTCAAAAGCAGAGTGTGTTTCTTGTAAGTCGACCTACTGTTTGTTTCCCAGTCCTAAACGACGTTGAATCTCATGCAATTTCTGGTCCTTCGAGAAAGAGTTATTTTCTGGTAAGAAGAGTCACTATTGCGCTCTCATTGTCATACACAGGGCAAATAGCTATGGCGTCTGTTCCCAGCATGTACAGTGTATTGGACTGAAGAGGATCTACTGTTCTTGTCAGTTTCCTAAATAGAATTGAACTAGATACGTCCGTGTGTAGGATGCACAGTTCTCTTGTTTTGATCAAGCTCACTGTTCTGGCCCTATAGGAAACACAATAGAGTAGAAGAGTGCTCTTATCTCAAAAGCAGAGTGTGTTTCTTGTAAGGCGAGCTAGCGTTTGTTTCCCAGTCCTAAATGGAGTTGAATCACATGAAGTTTTTGTCCTACAAGCAAGAGTTGTTTTCTGGTAAGAAGAGTCACTATTGCGCTCCCATTGCCATACACAGTACAAATAGCACTCGCGTCTGTTCTAAGCATGTACAGTGTATTGGACTGAGAAGGATCTACTGTTCTTGTCAGCTTCCTTAGCAGAATTGAAAAAGATATGTCTGTGTATGTATGAAACGCAGTTCTTTTGTTCTGAGCAAGCTCTCTGTTCTGGCCTTATAGGAAACACAGTAGAGTAGAAGAGTGCTCTTTTCTCAAAAGTAGATTGTGTTTCTTGTAAGGCAAGCTAGCATTTGTTTCGAAGTCCTAAATGGAGTTGAATCACATGCAGTTTTTGTCCTACGAGCAAGAGTTGTTTTCTGGTAAGGAAAGTCACTATTGTGCTCCCTTTGCCATACATAGTGCAAATAGCACTCGCATCTGTTTCCAGCAAGTACAGTGTATTGGAATGAAGAGGAGCTACTGTTCTTGTCAGTTTCCAAAGCAGAGTTTAACTAGATATGGCCTGTGTGTGTAGGAAGCACAGTTCTTTTGTTCTGAGCAAGCTCACGGTTCGGACACAATAGGAAACACAGTAGAGTAGAAGAGTGCTCTTTTCTCAAAAGCAGAGGGTGTTTCTTGTAAGGAAAGCTAGTGTTTGTTTCCCAGTCAGAAATGGCATTGAATCACATGCACTTTCTGGTCCTGCGAGCAAGAGTTGTTTTCTGTTAAGAAGAGTCACTATTGCCATCCCATTGCCATACACAGTACAAATTGCACTCGCATCTGTTCCCAGCAAGTACAGTGTACTAAACTGAATAGAAGCTACTGTTCTTGTCAGTTTTCTAAGCAGAGTGAAACTATATGGCCCGTGTGTGTAGGAAGCACAGTTCTTTTGTTCTCAGCAAGCTCACTGTTCTGGCCTTATAGGAAACACAGTAGAGTAGAAGAGTGCTCTTTTCTCAAAAGCAGAGTGTGTTTCTTGTAAGGCGAGCTAGCGTTTGTTTCCCAGTCCTAAATGGAGTTGAGTCACATGCAGTTTTTGGTCCTACGAGCAAGAGTTGTTTTTTCGTAAGAAGAGTCACTATTGCGCTCCAATTTCTATACACAGTTCAAATAGCCCTGGCGTCTGCTCCCAGCAAGTACAGTGTATTTGACTGAAGAGGAGCTTCTCTTCTTGTCAGTTACCTAAGCAGAGTTGAATTAGATATGGTCCATGTGTGTAGGAAACACAGTTCTTTTGTTCTGAGAAAGCTCACTGTTCGGACCCCAGGGAAACACAGTAGAGTAGAAGAGTGCTCTTTTCTCAAAAGCAGAGTGTGTTTCTTGTAAGGCGAGCTAGCGTTTGTTTCCCAGTCTGAAATGGAGTTGAATCACATGCAGTTTCTGGTCCTACGAGAAAGAGTTGTTTTCTGGTAAGATGAGTCACTATTGTGCTCCCATTGCCATACACAGTACAAATAGCACTCGCGTCTGTTCCCAGCATGTACAGTGTATTGGACTGAATAGGATCTACTGTTCTTGTCAGTTTCCTAAGCAGAATTGAAAACGATATGTCCGTGTATGTATGAAGCACAGTTCTTTTGTTCTGAGCAAGCTCTCTGTTCTGGCCTTACAGGAAACACACTAGAGTAGAAGAGTGCACTCTTCTCAAAAGCAGAGTGTGTTTCTTGTAAGGCAAGCTAGCGTTTGTTTCCCAGTCCTAAATGGAGTTGAATCACATGCAGTTTTTGGTCCTATGAGCAAGAGTTGTTTTCTCGTAAGGAAAGTCACTATTGTGCTCCCTTTGCCATACACACTGCAAATAACACTCACGTCTGTTTCCAGCAAGTACAGTGTATTGGACTCAAGAGGAGCTACGGTTCTTGTCAGTTTCCTAAGCAGAGTTGAATTAGATATGTCCCATGTGTGTAGGAAGCACAGTTCTTTTGTTCTGAGCAAGCTCACTGTTCGGACCCCATAGGAAACACAGTAGAGTAGAAGAGTGCTCTTTTCTCAAAAGCAGAGTATGTTTCTTGTAAGGCGAGCTAGTGTTTGTTTTCCAGTTCTAAATGGAGTTGAATCCCATGCAGTTTCTGGTCCTACGAGAAAGAGTTGTTTTCTGGTAAGAAGAATCACTATTGCGCTCCCATTGCTATACACAGTGCAAATAGCCCTGGCGTCTGTTCCCAGCAAGTACAGTGTATTGGACTGAAGAGGAGCTACTGTTCTTGTCAGTTTCCTAAGCAGAGTTGAACTAATATGGCCCGTGTGTGTAGGAAGCACAGTTCTTTTGTTCTGAGCAAGCTCACTGTTCGGACCCCATAGGAAACACAGTAGAGTAGAAGAGTGCTCTTTTCTCAAAAGCAGAGTGTGTTTCTTGTAAGTCGAGCTAGCGTTTGTTTCCCAGTCCTAAGTGGAGTTGAGTCACATGCAGTTTTTGGTTCTATGAGCAAGAGTTGTTTTCTGGTAAGAAGAGTCACTATTGCGCTCCCATTGCCATACACAGTACAAATAGCTCTCGCGTCTGTTCCAAGCATGTACAGTGTATTGGACTGAGAAGGATCTACTGTTCTTGTCAGTTTCCTAAGCAGAATTGAAAGAGATATGTCCGTGTATGTATGAAGCACAGTTCTTTTGTTCTGAGCAAGCTCTCTGTTCTGGCCTTATAGGAAACACAGTACAGTAGTATGGTGCTCTTTTCTCAAAAGTAGATTGTGTTTCTTGTAAGGCAAGATAGCGTTTGTTTCCCAGTCCTAAATGGAGTTGAATCACATGCAGTTTTTGGTCCTACGAGCAAGAGTTGTTTTCTGGTAAGGAAAGTCACTATTGTGCTCCCTTTGCCATCCACAGTGCAAATAACACTCACGTCTGTTTCCAGCAAGTACAGTGTATTGGACTGAAGAGGAGCTACTGTTCTTGTCAGTTTCCTAAGCAGAGTTGAACTAGATATGGCCCGTGTGTGTAGGAAGCACAGTTCTTTTGTTCTGAGCAAGCTCACTGTTCGGACACCAAAGGAAACACAGTAGAGTAGAAGAGTGCTATTTTCTCAAAAGCAGAGTGTGTTTCTTGTAAGGCAAGCTAGGGTTGTTTCCCAGTCCTAAATGGAGTTGAGTCACATGCAGTTTTTGGTCTACGAGCAAGAGTTTTTTTTTGGTAAGAAGAGTCACTATTGCGCTCCCATTGTCATACACAGTACCAATAGCTCTCGCGTCTGTTCCAAGCATGTACAGTGTATTGTCTGAGAAGGATCTACTGTTCTTGTCAGTTTCCTAAGCAGAATTGAAAGAGATATGTCCGTGTATGTATGAAGCACAGTTCTTTTGTTCTGAGCAAGCTCTCTGTTCTGGCCTTATAGGAAACACAGTAGAGTAGAAGAGTGCTCTTTTCTCAAAAGCAGAGTGTGTTTCTTGTAAGGCGAGCTAGCGTTTGTTTCCCAGTCCTAAATGGAGTTGAGTCACATGCAGTTTTTGGTCCTACGAGCAAGAGTTGTTTTTTCGTAAGAAGAGTCACTATTGCGCTCCAATTTCTATACACAGTTCAAATAGCCCTGGCGTCTGCTCCCAGCAAGTACAGTGTATTTGACTGAAGAGGAGCTTCTCTTCTTGTCAGTTACCTAAGCAGAGTTGAATTAGATATGGTCCATGTGTGTAGGAAACACAGTTCTTTTGTTCTGAGAAAGCTCACTGTTCGG
Source organism: Peromyscus eremicus (assembly GCF_949786415.1). NCBI lineage: Eukaryota > Metazoa > Chordata > Mammalia > Rodentia > Cricetidae > Peromyscus > Peromyscus eremicus. The sequence continues at coordinate 119,463 of NW_026735007.1, read as the reverse complement.
ACCCCAGGGAAACACAGTAGAGTAGAAGAGTGCTCTTTTCTCAAAAGCAGAGTGTGTTTCTTGTAAGGCGAGCTAGCGTTTGTTTCACACTCCGAAATGGAGTTGAATCACATGCAGTTTCTGGTCCTACGAGAAAGAGTTGTTTTCTGGTAAGATGAGTCACTATTGTGCTCCCATTGCCATACATAGTACAAATAGCACTCGCGTCTGTTCCCAGCATGTACAGTGTATTGGACTGAATAGGATCTACTGTTCTTGTCAGTTTCCTAAGCAGAATTGAAAACGATATGTCCGTGTATGTATGAAGCACAGTTCTTTTGTTCTGAGCAAGCTCTCTGTTCTGGCCTTATAGGAAACACACTAGAGTAGAAGAGTGCACTCTTCTCAAAAGCAGAGTGTGTTTCTTGTAAGGCGAGCTAGTGTTTGTTTCCCAGTTCTAAATGGAGTTGAATCCCACGCAGTTTCAGTTCCTACGAGAAAGAGGTTTTTTTTTGTAAAAAGAGTCACTATTGCGCTCCCATTGTCATACACAGTACAAATAGCTCTCGCGTCTGTTCCAAGCATGTACAGTGTATTGGACTGAGAAGGATCTACTGTTCTTGTCAGTTTCCTAAGCAGAATTGAAAGAGATATGTCCGTGTATGTATGAAGCACAGTTCTTTTGTTCTGAGCAAGCTCTCTGTTCTGGCCTTATAGGAAACACAGTAGAGTAGAAGAGTGCTCTTTTCTCAAAAGCAGAGTGTGTTTCTTGTAAGGCGAGCTAGTGTTTGTTTCCCAGTTCCAAATGGAGTTGAATCCCATGCAGTTTCTTGTCCTACGAGAAAGAGTTGTTTTCTGGTAAGAAGAATCACTATTGTGCTCCCATTGCTATACACAGTGCAAATAGCCCTGGCGTCTGTTCCCAGCAAGTACAGTGTATTGGACTGAAGAGGAGCTACTGTTCTTGTCAGTTTCCTAAGCAGAGTTGAACTAATATGGCCCGTGTGTGTAGGAAGCACAGTTCTTTTGTTCTTAGCAAGCTCACTGTTCGGACCCCATAGGAAACACAGTAGAGTAGAAGAGTGCTCTTTTCTCAAAAGCAGAGTGTGTTTCTTGTAAGGCGAGCTAGCGTTTGTTTCCCAGTCCTAAATGGAGTTGAGTCACATGCAGTTTTTGTTCCTATGAGCAAGAGTTGTTTTCTGGTAAGAAGAGTCACTATTGCGCTCCCATTGCCATACACAGTACAAATAGCTCTCGCGTCTGTTCCAAGCATGTACAGTGTATTGGACTGAGAAGGATCTACTGTTCTTGTCAGTTTCCTAAGCAGAATTGAAGGAGATATGTCCGTGTATGTATGAAGCACAGTTCTTTTGTTCTGAGCAAGCTCTCTGTTCTGGCCTTATAGGAAACACAGTAGAGTAGAAGAGTGCTCTTTTCTCAAAAGTACATTGTGTTTCTTGTAAGGCAAGCTAGCGTTTGTTTCCCAGTCCTAAATGGAGTTGAATCACATGCAGTTTTTGGTCCTACGAGCAAGAGTTGTTTTCTCATAAGGAAAGTCACTATTGTGCTCCCTTTGCCATACACAGTGCAAATAGCCCTGGCGTCTGTTCGCAGCAAGTACAGTGTATTGGACTCAAGAGGAGCTACGGTTCTTGTCAGTTTCCTAAGCAGAGTTGAATTAGATATGTCCCATGTGTGTAGGAAGCACAGTTCTTTTGTTCTGAGCAAGCTCACTGTTCGGACCCCATAGGAAACACAGTAGAGTAGAAGAGTGCTCTTTTCTCAAAAGCAGAGTTTTTTTCTTGTAAGGCGAGCTAGTGTTTGTTTTCCAGTTCTAAATGGAGTTGAATCCCATGCAGTTTCTGGTCCTAGAGAAAGAGTTGTTTTCTGGTAAGAAGAATCACTATTGCGCTCCCATTGCTATACACAGTGCAAATAGCCATGGCGTCTGTTCCCAGCAAGTACAGTGTATTGGACTGAAGAGGAGCTACTGTTCTTGTCAGTTTCCTAAGCAGAGTTGAACTAATATGGCCCGTGTGTGTAGGAAGCACAGTTCTTTTGTTCTGAGCAAGCTCACTGTTCGGACCCCATAGGAAACACAGTAGAGTAGAAGAGTGCTCTTTTCTCAAAAGCAGAGTGTGTTTCTTATAAGGCGAGCTAGCGTTTGTTTCCCAGTCCTAAATGGAGTTGAGTCACATGCAGTTTTTGGTCCTATGAGCAAGAGTTGTTTTCTGGTAAGAAGAGTCACTATTGCGCTCCCTTTGCCATACACAGTACAAAAAGCTCTCGCGTCTGTTCCAAGCATGTACAGTGTATTGGACTGAGAAGGATCTACTGTTCTTGTCAGTTTCCTAAGCAGAATTGAAAGAGATATGTCCGTGTATGTATGAAGCACAGTTCTTTTGTTCTGAGCAAGCTCTCTGTTCTGGCCTTATAGGAAACACAGTAGAGTAGAAGAGTGCTCTTTTCTCAAAAGTAGATTGTGTTTCTTGTAAGGCAAGCTAGCATTTGTTTCCCAGTCCTAAATGGAGTTGAATCACATGCAGTTTTTGGTCCTACGAGCAAGAGTTGTTTTCTGGTAAGGAAAGTCACTATTGTGCTCCCTTTGCCATACACAGTGCAAATAACACTCACGTCTGTTTCCAGCAAGTACAGTGTATTGGACTGAAGGGGAGCTACTGTTCTTGTCAGTTTCCTAAGCAGAGTTGAACTAGATATGGCCCGTGTGTGTAGGAAGCACAGTTCTTTTGTTCTGAGCAAGCTCACTGTTCGGACACCAAAGGAAACACAGTAGAGTAGAAGAGTGCTCTTTTCTCAAAAGCAGAGTGTGTTTCTTGTAAGGCAAGCTAGTGTTGTTTCCCAGTCCTAAATGGAGTTGAGTCACATGCAGTTTTTGGTCCTACGAGCAAGAGTTGTTTTTTGGTTAGAAGAGTCACTATTGAGCTCCAATTGCCATACACAGTGCAAATAGCCCTGGCGTCTGTTCGCAGCAAGTACAGTGTATTGGACTGAAGAGGAGCTGCTGTTCTTGTCAGTTTCCTAAGCAGAGTTGAATTAGATATGTCCCATGTGTGTAGGAAGCACAGTTCTTTTGTTCTGAGCAAGCTCACTGTTCGGACCCCATAGGAAACACAGTAGAGTAGAAGAGTGCTCTTTTCTCAAAAGCAGAGTGTGTTTCTTGTAAGGCGAGCTAGTATTTGTTTCCCAGTTCTAAATGGAGTTGAATCCCATGCAGTTTCTGGTCCTACGAGAAAGAGTTGTTTTCTGGTAAGAAGAATCACTATTGAGCTCCCATTTCCATACACAGTACAAATAGCTCTCGCGTCTGTTCCAAGCATGTACAGTGTATTGGACTGAGAAGGATCTACTGTTCTTGTCAGTTTCCTAAGCAGAATTGAAAGAGATATGTCCGTGTATGTATGAAGCACAGTTCTTTTGTTCTGAGCAAGCTCTCTGTACTGGCCTTATAGGAAACACAGTAGAGTAGAAGAGTGCTCTTTTCTCAAAAGTAGATTGTGTTTCTTGTAAGGCAAGCTAGCGTTTGTTGCCCAGTCCTAAATGGAGTTGAATCACATGCAGTTTTTGGTCCTACGAGCAAGAGTTGTTTTCTGGTAAGGAAAGTCACTATTGTGCTCCCTTTGCCATACACACTCAAATAACACTCACGTCTGCTTCCAGCAAGTACAGTGTATTGGACTGAAGAGGAGCTACTGTTCTTGTCAGTTTCCTAAGCAGAGTTGAACTAGATATGGCCCGTGTGTGTAGGAAGCACAGTTCTTTTGTTCTGAGCAAGCTCACTGTTCGGACACCAAAGGAAACACAGTAGAGTAGAAGAGTGCTCTTTTCTCAAAAGCAGAGTGTGTTTCTTGTAAGGCAAGCTAGTGTTGTTTCCTAGTCCTAAATGGAGTTGAGTCACATGCAGTTTTTGGTCCTATGAGCAAGAGTTGTTTTTTGGTAAGAAGAGTCATATTGCGCTCCAATTGCCATACACAGTGCAAATAACCCTGGCGTCTGTTTGCAGCAAGTACAGTGTATTGGACTGAAGAGGAGCTACGGTTCTTGTCAGTTTCCTAAGCAGAGTTGAATTAGATATGTCCCATGTGTTTAGGAAGCACAGTTCTTTTGTTCTGAGCAAGCTCACTGTTCGGACCCCATAGGAAACACAGTAGAGTAGAAGAGTGCTCTTTTCTCAAAAGCAGAGTGTGTTTCTTGTAAGGCGAGCTAGTATTTGTTTCCCAGTTCTAAATGGAGTTGAATTCCATGCAGTTTCTGGTCCTACGAGAAAGAGTTGTTTTCTGGTAAGAAGAGTCACTATTGCGCTCCCACTGACATACCTAGTACATAGAGCACTCACGTCTGTTCCCAGCATGTACAGTGTATTGGACTGAATAGGATCTAATGTTCATGTCCATTTCCTAAGCAGAATTGAACTAGATATGGCCGTGCATGTATGAAGCACAGTTCTTTTGTTCTGAGCAAGCTCACTGTTCGAACCCCATATGATACACAGTAGAGTAGAAGAGTGCTCTTACTCAAAAGCAGAGTGTGTTTCTTGTAAGGCGAGCTAGCTTTTGTTTCCCAGTCCTAAATGGAGTTGAATCCCATGCAGATTCTGGTCCTACTAGCAAGAGTTGTGTTCTGGTAAGAAGAGTCACTATTGTGCTCCCATTTTCATACTCAAGGCAAATAGCACAGGCGTCTGTTCCCAGCATGTACAGTGTATTGGACTGAGAAAGATCTACTGTTCTTATCAGTTTCCTAATCAGAATTGAACTAGATATGGCTGTGTATGTATGAAGCACAGTTCTTTTGTTCTGAGCAAGCTCTCTGTTCTGGCCCTATAGGAAACACAGTAGAGTAGAAGAGTGCTCTTTTCTCAAAAGCAGAGTGTGTTTCTTGTAAGGCGAGCTGACGTTTGTTTCCCAGTACTAAATGGTGTTGAATCACATGCAGCTTTTGGTCCTACAAGAAAGAGTTGTTTTCTGGTAAAAAAAAAAGTCACTATTGCGCTCACTTTGCCATACACAGTGCAAATAGCACTCGCGTCTGTTTCCAGCAACTACAGTGTATTGGACTGAAGAGGATCTACTGTTCTTGTCAGTTTCCTAAGCAGAGTTGAACTAGATATGGCCCGAGTGTAGGAAGCACAGTTCTTTTGTTATGAGCAACCTCACTGTTCGGACCCCATAGGAAACACAGTAGAGTAGAAGAGTGCTCTTTACTCAAAAGCAGATTGTGTTTCTTGTAAGGCAAGCTAGTGTTGTTTCCCAGTCCTAAATGGAGTTGAGTCACATGCAGTTTATGGTCCTACGAGCAAGAGTTGTTTTTTGGTAAGAAGAGTCACTATTGCACTCCAATTGCCATACACAGTGCAAATAGCCCTGGCGTCTGTTCCCAGCAAGTACAGTGTATTGGACTGAAGAGGAGCTACTGTTATTGTCAGTTTCCTAAGCAGAGTTGAATTAGATATGTCCCATGTGTGTAGGAAGCACAGTTCTTTTGTTCTGATCAAGCTCCCTGTTCGGACCCCATAGGAAACACAGTAGAGTAGAAGAGTGCTCTTTTCTCAAAAGCAGAGTGTGTTTCTTGTAAGGCGAGCTAGCATTTGTTTCCCAGTCCTAAATGGAGTTGAATCCCATGCAGTTTCTGGTCCTACGAGAAAGAGTTTTTTTCTGGTAAGAAGAGTCACTATTGCGCTCCCATTGTCATACACAGTACAAATAGCTCTCGCGTCTGTTCCAAGCATGTACAGTGTATTGGACTGAGAAGGATCTACTGTTCTTGTCAGTTTCCTAAGCAGAATTGAAAGAGATATGTCCGTGTATGTATGAAGCACAGTTCTTTTGTTCTGAGCAAGATCTCTGTTCTGGCCTTATAGGAAACACAGTAGAGTAGAAGAGTGCTCTTTTCTCAAAAGTAGATTGTGTTTCTTGTAAGGCAAGCTAGCGTTTGTTGCCCAGTCCTAAATGGAGTTGAATCACATGCAGTTTTTGGTCCTACGAGCAAGAGTTGTTTTCTGGTAAGGAAAGTCACTATTGTGCTCCCTTTGCCATACACACTCAAATAACACTCACGTCTGCTTCCAGCAAGTACAGTGTATTGGACTGAAGAGGAGCTACTGTTCTTGTCAGTTTCCTAAGCAGAGTTGAACTAGATATGGCCCGTGTGTGTAGGAAGCACAGTTCTTTTGTTCTGAGCAAGCTCACTGTTCGGACACCAAAGGAAACACAGTAGAGTAGAAGAGTGCTCTTTTCTCAAAAGCAGAGTGTGTTTCTTGTAAGGCAAGCTAGTGTTGTTTCCTAGTCCTAAATGGAGTTGAGTCACATGCAGTTTTTGGTCCTATGAGCAAGAGTTGTTTTTTGGTAAGAAGAGTCATATTGCGCTCCAATTGCCATACACAGTGCAAATAACCCTGGCGTCTGTTTGCAGCAAGTACAGTGTATTGGACTGAAGAGGAGCTACGGTTCTTGTCAGTTTCCTAAGCAGAGTTGAATTAGATATGTCCCATGTGTGTAGGAAGCACAGTTCTTTTGTTCTGAGCAAGCTCACTGTTCGGACCCCATAGGAAACACAGTAGAGTAGAAGAGTGCTCTTTTCTCAAAAGCAGAGTGTGTTTCTTGTAAGGCGAGCTAGTATTTGTTTCCCAGTTCTAAATGGAGTTGAATTCCATGCAGTTTCTGGTCCTACGAGAAAGAGTTGTTTTCTGGTAAGAAGAGTCACTATTGCGCTCCCACTGACATACCTAGTACATAGAGCACTCACGTCTGTTCCCAGCATGTACAGTGTATTGGACTGAATAGGATCTAATGTTCATGTCCATTTCCTAAGCAGAATTGAACTAGATATGGCCGTGCATGTATGAAGCACAGTTCTTTTGTTCTGAGCAAGCTCACTGTTCGAACCCCATATGATACACAGTAGAGTAGAAGAGTGCTCTTACTCAAAAGCAGAGTGTGTTTCTTGTAAGGCGAGCTAGCTTTTGTTTCCCAGTCCTAAATGGAGTTGAATCCCATGCAGATTCTGGTCCTACTAGCAAGAGTTGTTTTCTGGTAAGAAGAGTCACTATTGTGCTCCCATTTTCATAATCAAGGCAAATAGCACAGGCGTCTGTTCCCAGCATGTACAGTGCATTGGACTGAGAAAGATCTACTGTTCTTATCAGTTTCCTAATCAGAATTGAACTAGATATGGCTGTGTATGTATGAAGCACAGTTCTTTTGTTCTGAGCAAGCTCTCTGTTCTGGCCCTATAGGAAACACAGTAGAGTAGAAGAGTGCTCTTTTCTCAAAAGCAGAGTGTGTTTCTTGTAAGGCGAGCTGACGTTTGTTTCCCAGTACTAAATGGTGTTGAATCACATGCAGCTTTTGGTCCTACAAGAAAGAGTTGTTTTCTGGTAAAAAAAAAAAGTCACTATTGCGCTCACTTTGCCATACACAGTGCAAATAGCACTCGCGTCTGTTTCCAGCAACTACAGTGTATTGGACTGAAGAGGATCTACTGTTCTTGTCAGTTTCCTAAGCAGAGTTGAACTAGATATGGCCCGAGTGTAGGAAGCACAGTTCTTTTGTTATGAGCAACCTCACTGTTCGGACCCCATACGAAACACAGTAGAGTAGAAGAGTGCTCTTTACTCAAAAGCAGATTGTGTTTCTTGTAAGGCAAGCTAGTGTTGTTTCCCAGTCCTAAATGGAGTTGAGTCACATGCAGTTTATGGTCCTACGAGCAAGAGTTGTTTTTTGGTAAGAAGAGACACTATTGCACTCCAATTGCCATACACAGTGCAAATAGCCCTGGCGTCTGTTCCCAGCAAGTACAGTGTATTGGACTGAAGAGGAGCTACTGTTATTGTCAGTTTCCTAAGCAGAGTTGAATTAGATATGTCCCATGTGTGTAGGAAGCACAGTTCTTTTGTTCTGATCAAGCTCCCTGTTCGGACCCCATAGGAAACACAGTAGAGTAGAAGAGTGCTCTTTTCTCAAAAGCAGAGTGTGTTTCTTGTAAGGCGAGCTAGCATTTGTTTCCCAGTCCTAAATGGAGTTGAATCCCATGCAGTTTCTGGTCCTACGAGAAAGAGTTTTTTTCTGGTAAGAAGAGTCACTATTGCGCTCCCATTGTCATACACAGTACAAATAGCTCTCGCGTCTGTTCCAAGCATGTACAGTGTATTGGACTGAGAAGGATCTACTGTTCTTGTCAGTTTCCTAAGCAGAATTGAAAGAGATATGTCCGTGTATGTATGAAGCACAGTTCTTTTGTTCTGAGCAAGATCTCTGTTCTGGCCTTATAGGAAACACAGTAGAGTAGAAGAGTGCTCTTTTCTCAAAAGTAGATTGTGTTTCTTGTAAGGCAAGCTAGCGTTTGTTTCCCAGTCCTAAATGGAGTTGAATCTCATGCAGTTTTTGGTCCTACGAGCAAGAGTTGTTTTCTGGTAAGGAAAGTCACTATTGTGCTCCCTTTGCCATACACAGTGCAAATAACACTCACGTCTGTTTCCCGCAAGTACAGTATATTGGACTGAAGAGGAGCTACTGTTCTTGTCATTTTCCTAAGCAGAGTTGAACTAGATATGGCCCGTGTGTGTAGGAAGCACAGTTCTTTTGTTCTGAGCAAGCTCACTGTTCGGACCCCATAGGAAACACAGTAGAGTAGAAGAGTGCTCTTTTCTCAAAAGCAGAGTGTGTTTCTTGTAAGGCGAGCTAGTGTTTGTTTCCCAGTCCTAAATGGAGTTGAATCACATGCAGTTTCTGGTCCTACGAGCAAGAGTTGTTTTCTGGTAAGAAGAGTCACTATTGCGCTCCCATTGCCCTACACAGGGCAAATAGCACTCGCGACTGTTCCCAGCAAGTACAGAGTATTGGACTGAAGAGGAGCTACTGTACTTGTCAGTTTCCTAAGCAGAGTTGAACTAGATATGGCCCGTGTGTGTAGGAAGCACAGTTCTTTTGTTCTGAGCAAGCTCAATGTTCGGACCCCATAGGAAACACAGTAGAGTAGAAGAGTGCTCTTTTCTCAGAGGCAGAGTGTGTTTCTTGTAAATCGAGCTAGCGTTTGTTTCCCAGTCCTAAATGGAGTTGAATCACATGCAGTTTCTGGTCCTACGAGCAAGAGTTGTTTTCTGGTTAGAAGAGTCACTATTGCGTTCCCACTGACATACCCAATACATATAGCACTCCCGTCTGTTTCCAGCATGTACAGTGTATTGGACTGAATACGATCTAATGTTGATGTCCGTTTCCTAAGCAGAATTGAACTAGATATGGCCGTGCATGTATAAAGCACAGTTCTTTTGTTCTCAGCAAGCTCACTGTTCTGGCCCTATAGGAAACACAGTAGAGTAGAAGAGTGCTCTTTTCTCAAAAGCAAAGTGTGTTTATTGTAAGCCGAGCGAGCGTTTGTTTCCTAGTCCTAAATGGAGTTGAATCACATGCAGTTTGTGGTCCTACGTGCAAGAGTTTTTTTCTAGTAAGAAGAGTCACTATTGCCCCAATTGTCATACACAGCGCACATAGCACTGGCGTCTGTTCCCAGCATGTACAGTGTATTGGAATGAAGAGGTTCTACTGTTCTTTTCAGTTTCCTAAGCAGAATTGAACTAGATATGGCCCGTGTGTGTAGGAAGCACAGTTCTTTTGTTCTGAGCAAGCTCACTGTTCGGGCACCATAGGAAACACAGTAGAGTAGAAGAGTACTCTTTTCTCAAAAGCAGAGTGTGTTTCTTGTAAGGCGAGCTAGTGTTTGTTTCCTAGTCCTAAATGGAGTTGAGTCACATGCAGGTTTTGGTCCTACAAGCAAGAGTTGTTTTTTGGTAAGAAGAGTCACTATTGCGCTCCCATTGCCATACACAGTACAAATAGCTCTCGCGTCTGTTCCAAGCATGTACAGTGTATTGGACTGAGAAGGATCTACTGTTCTTGTCAGTTTCCTAAGCAGAATTGAAAATGATATGTCCGTGTGTGTATGAAGCACAGTTATTTTGTTCTGAGCAAGCTCTCTGTTCTGGCCTTATAGGAAACACAGTAGAGTAGAAGAGTGCTCTTTCTCAAAAGTAGATTGTGTTTCTTGTAAGGCAAGCTAGCGTTTGTTTCCCAGTCCTAAATGGAGTTGAATCACATGCAGTTTTTGGTACTACGAGCAAGAGTTGTTTTCTGGTAAGGAAAGTCACTATTGTGCTCCCTTTGCCATACACAGTCCAAAAAGCAACCGCGTCTGTTTCCAGCAAGTACAGTTTTATTGGACTGAAGAGGAGCTACTGTTCTTGTCAGTTTCCTAAGAAGAGTTGAACTAGATATGGCCCGTGTTTGTAGGAAGCACAGTTCTTTAGTTCTCAGCAAGCTCACTGTTCGGGCACCATAGGAAACACAGTAGAGTAGAAGAGTACTCTTTTCTCAAAAGCAGAGTGTGTTTCTTGTAAGGCGAGCTAGTGTTTGTTTCCTAGTCCTAAATGGAGTTGAGTCACATGCAGGTTTTGGTCCTACAAGCAAGAGTTGTTTTTTGGTAAGAAGAGTCACTATTGCGCTCAATTGCCATACACAGTGCAAATAGTCCTGGCGTCTGTTCCCAGCAAGTACAGTGTATTGGACTGAAGAGGAGCTACTGTTCTTGTCAGTTTCCTAAGCAGAATTGAACTAGACATGGCCCGTGTGTGTAGGAAGCACAGTTCTTTTGTTCTGAGCAAGCTCACTGTTCTGGCCCTATAGGAAACACAGTACAGTATAGAGTGCTCTTTTCTCTAAAGCAGAGTAGGTTTCTTGTAAGGCAAGCTAGCGTTTGTTTCCCAGTCCTAAATGGAGTTGAATCACATGCAGTTTTTTTTCCTACGAGCAAGAGTTGTTTTCTGGCAAGGAAAGTCACTATTGCGCTCCCTTTGCCATACACAGTGCAAATAGCACTGGCCTCTGTTTCCAGCAAGTACAGTGTATTGTACTGAAGAGGAGCTACTGTTCTTGTCAGTTTCCTAAGCAGAGTTGAACTAGATATGGACCGTGTGTGTAGCAAGCACAGTTCTTTTGTTCGGAGCAAGCTCACTGTTCGGACCCCATAGGATACACAGTAGAGTAGAAGAGTGCTCTTACTCAAAAGCAGAGTGTGTTTCTTGTAAGGCGAGCTAGCTTTTGTTTCCCAGTCCTAAATGGAGTTGAATCCCATGCAGTTTCTGGTCCTACTAGCAAGAGTTGTTTTCTGGTAAGAAGAGTCACTATTTCACTCCCATTTTCATACACAGGGCAAATAGCACAGGTGTCTGTTCCCAGCATGTACAGTGTATTGGACTGAGAAGGATCTACTGTTCTTATCAGTTTCTTAAGCAGAATTGAACTAGATATGGCCGTGTATGTATGAAGCACAGTTCTTTTGTTCTGAGCAAGCTCTCTGTTCTGGCCCTATAGGAAACACAGTAGAGTAGAAGAGTGCTCTTTTCTGAAAAGCAGAGTGTGTTTCTTGTAAGCCGAGCAAGCATTTGTTTCCCAGTCCTAAATGGAGTTGAAGCACATGCAGTTTTTGGTACTACGAGCAAGAGTTGTTTTCTGGTAAGAAAAGTCACTATTGTGCTCCCTTTGCCATACACAGTGCAAATAACACTCACGTCTGTTTCCAGCAAGTACAGTGTATTGGACTGAGAAGAATCTACTGTTCTTGTCAGTTTCCTAAGCAGAATTGAAAAAGATATGTCCGTGTATGTATGAAGCACAGTTCTTTTGTTCTGAGCAAGCTCTCTGTTCTGGCCTTATAGGAAACACAGTAGAGTAGAAGAGTGCTCATTTCTCAAAAGTAGATTGTGTTTCTTGTAAGGCAAGCTAGCGTTTGTTTCCCAGTCCTAAACGGAGTTGAATCACATGCAGTTTTTGGTACTACGAGCAAGAGTTGTTTTCTGGTAAGGAAAGTCACTATTGTGCTCCCTTTGCCATACACAGTGCAAATAACACTCACGTCTGTTTCCAGCAAGTACAGTGTATTGGACTGAGAAGGATCTACTGTTCTTGTCAGTTTCCTAAGCAGAATTGAAAAAGATGTGTCCCTGTATGTATGAAGCACAGTTCTTTTGTTCTGAGCAAGCTCACTGTTCGGACCCCATAGGATACACAGTAGAGTAGAAGAGTGCTCTTACTCAAAAGCAGAGTGTGTTTCTGGTAAGGCGCGCTGACGTTTGTTTCCCAGTCCTAAATGGCATTGAATCACATGCAGTTTCTTGTTCTACGAGCAAGAGTTATTTTCTGGTAAGAAGAGTCACTATTGCGCTCCCATTGCCATACACAGTGCAAATAGCACTGGCGCCTATTCCCAGCAAGTACAGTGTATTGGAAGGAAGAGGAGCTACTGTTCTTGTCAGTTTCCTAAGCAGAGTTGAACTAGATATGGCCCATGTGTGTAGGAAGCATAGTTCTTTTGTTCTGAGCAAGCTCACTGTTTGGACACCATAGGAAACACAGTAGAGTAGAAGAGTGCTCTTTTCTCAAAAGCAGAGTGCGTTTCTTGTAAGGCGAGCTAGCGTTTGTTTCCCAGTCCTAAATGGAGTTGAATCACATGTAGTTTCTGGTTCTATGAGCAAGAGTTGTTTTCTGGTAAGAAGAGTCACTATTGTGCTCCCATTTTCATACACAGGGCAAATAGCACAGGCGTCTGTTCCCAGCATGTACAGTGTATTGTACTGAAGAAGTTCTCATGTTCTTGTCAGTTTCCTAAGCAGAATTGAACTAGATATGGCACGTGTATGTAGGAAACACAGTTCTTTTGTTCTGAGCAAGCTCTATGTTCTGGTCCTATAGGAAACACAGTAGAGTAGAAGAGTGCTCTTTTCTCAAAAGCAGAGTGTGTTTCTTGTAAGCCGAGCGAGCGTTTATTTCCCAGTCCTAAATGGAGTTGAATCACATGCAGTTTGTGGTCCTACGTGCAAGAGTTGTTTTCTGGTAAGAAGAGTCACTATTGCGCTCCCATTGTCATACACAGGGCAATTAGCAGTGGCGTCTGTTCCCACCAACTACAGTGTATTGGAATGAAGAGGTTCTACTGTTCTTGTCAGTTTCCTAAGCAGAACTGAAAAAGATATGTCCGTGTATGTATGAAGCACAGTTCTTTTGTTCTGAGCAAGCTCTCTGTTCTGGCCTTATAGGAAACACAGTAGAGTAGAAGAGTGCTCTTTTCTCAAAAGTAGATTGTGTTTCTTGTAAGGCAAGCTAGCGTTTGTTTCCCAGTCCTAAATGGAGTTGAATCACATGCAGTTTTTGGTCCTACGAGCAAGAGTTGTTTTCTGGTAAGGAAAGTCACTATTGTGCTCCCTTTGCCATACACAGTGCAAATAACACTCACGTCTGTTTCCCGCAAGTACAGTATATTGGACTGAAGAGGAGCTACTGTTCTTGTCAGTTTCCTAAGCAGAGTTGAACTAGATATGCCCCGTGTGTGTAGGAAGCACAGATCTTTTGTTCTGAACAAGCTCACTGTTCGGACACCAAAGGAAACACAGAAGAGTAGAAGAGTGCTCTTTTCTCAAAAGCAGAGTGTGTTTCTTGTAAGGCAAGCTAGTGTTGTTTCCCTGTCCTAAATGGAGTTGAGTCACATGCAGTTTTTGGTCCTACGAGCAAGAGTTGTTTTTTGGTAAGAAGAGTCACTATTGCGCTCCAATTGCCATACACAGTGCAAATGCCCTGGCGTCTGTTTGCAGCAAGTACAGTGTATTGGACTGAAGAGGAGCTACTGTTCTTGTCAGTTTCCTAAGCAGAGTTGAATTAGATATGTCCCATGTGTGTAGGAAGCACAGTTCTTTTGTTCTGAGCAAGCTCACTGTTCGGACCCCATAGGAAACACAGTAGAGTAGAAGAGTGCTCTTTTCTCAAAAGCAGAGTGTGTTTCTTGTAAGGCGAGCTAGTGTTTGTTTCCCAGTTCTAAATGGAGTTGAATCCCATGCAGTTTCTGGTCCTACGAGAAAGAGTTGTTTTCTGGTAAGAAGAATCACTATTGCGTTCCCATTGCTTTACACAGTGCAAATAGCACTGGCGTCTGTTCCCAGCAAGTACAGTGTATTGGACTGAAGAGGAGCTACTGTTCTTGTCATTTTCCTAAGCAAAGTTGAACTAATATGGCCCGTGTGTGTAGGAAGCACAGTTCTTTTTTTCTGAGCAAGCTCATTGTTCGGACCCCATAGGAAACACAGTAGAGTAGAAGAGTGCTCTTTTCTCAAAAGCAGAGTGTGTTTCTTGTAAGGCGAGCTGGTGTTTGTTTCCCAGTCCTAAATGGAGTTGAATCACATGCAGTTTCTGGTCCTACGAGCAAGAGTTGTTTTCTGGTAAGAAGAGTCACTATTGCGCTCCCATTGCCATACACAGGGCAAATAGCACTCGCGTCTGTTCCCAGCAAGTACAGAGTATTGGACTGAAGAGGAGCTACTGTACTTGTCAGTTTCCTAAGCAGAGTTGAACTAGATATGGCCCGTGTGTGTAGGAAGCACAGTTCTTTTGTTCTGAGCAAGCTCAATGTTCGGACCCCATAGGAAACACAGTAGAGTAGAAGAGTGCTCTTTTCTCAAAAGCAGAGTGTTTTTCTTGTAAAGCAAGCTAGCGTTTGTTTCCCAGTCCTAAATGGAGTTGAATCACATGAAGTTTCTGGTCCTACGAGCAAGAGTTGTTTTCTGGTAAGAAGAGTCACTATTGCACTCCCATTGCCATACACAGGGCAAATAGCACTCGCGGCTGTTCCCAGCAAGTACAGAGTATTGGACTGAAGAGGAGCTACTGTACTTGTCAGTTTCCTAAGCAGAGTTGAACTAGATATGGCCCGTGTGTGTAGGAAGCACAGTTCTTTTGTTCTGAGCAAGCTCAATGTTCGGACCCCATAGGAAACACAGTAGAGTAGAAGAGTGCTCTTTTCTCAGAGGCAGAGTGTGTTTCTTGTATATCGAGTTAGCGTTTGTTTCCCAGTCCTAAATGGAGTTGAATCACATGCAGTTTCTGGTCCTACGAGCAAGAGTTGTTTTCTGGTTAGAAGAGTCACTATTGCGTTCCCACTGACATACCCAATACATATAGCACTCCCGTCTGTTTCCAGCATGTACAGGGTATTGGACTGAATAGGATCTAATGTTCATGTCCGTTTCCTAAGCAGAATTGAACTAGATATGGCCATGCATGTATAAAGCACAGTTCTTTTGTTCTCAGCAAGCTCACTGTTCTGGCCCTATAGGAAACACAGTAGAGTAGAAGAGTGCTCTTTTCTAAAGAGCAAAGTGTGTTTATTGTAAGCCGAGCGAGCGTTTGTTTCCTAGTCCTAAATGGAGTTGAATCACATGCAGTTTGTGGTCCTACGTGCAAGAGTTTTTTTCTAGTAAGAAGAGTCACTATTGCCCCAATTGTCATACACAGCGCACATAGCACTGGCGTCTGTTCCCAGCGTGTACAGTGTATTGGAATGAAGAGGTTCTACTGTTCTTTTCAGTTTCCTAAGCAGAATTGAACTAGATATGGCCCGTGTGTGTAGGAAGCACAGTTCTTTTGTTCTGAGCAAGCTCACTGTTCTGGCCCTATAAGAAACACAGTAGAGTAGAAGAGTGCTCTTTTCTCAAAAGCAGTGTGTGTTTCTTGTAAGGCGAGCTAGCGTTTGTTCCCCAGTCCTAAATGGAGTTGAGTCACATGCAGTTTTTGGTCATAGGAGCAAGAGTTGTTTTCTGGTAAGAAGAGTCACTATTGCGCTCCCATTGCCATACACAGTACAAATAGCTCTCGCGTCTGTTCCAAGCATGTACAGTGTATTGGACTGAGAAGGATCTACTGTTCTTGTCAGTTTCCTAAGCAGAATTGAAAATGATATGTCCGTGTGTGTATGAAGCACAGTTATTTTGTTCTGAGCAAGCTCTCTGTTCTGGCCTTATAGGAAACACAGTAGAGTAGAAGAGTGCTCTTTCTCAAAAGTAGATTGTGTTTCTTGTAAGGCAAGCTAGCGTTTGTTTCCCAGTCCTAAATGGAGTTGAATCACATGCAGTTTTTGGTACTACGAGCAAGAGTTGTTTTCTGGTAAGGAAAGTCACTATTGTGCTCCCTTTGCCATACACAGTCCAAAAAGCAACCGCGTCTGTTTCCAGCAAGTACAGTTTTATTGGACTGAAGAGGAGCTACTGTTCTTGTCAGTTTCCTAAGAAGAGTTGAACTAGATATGGCCCGTGTTTGTAGGAAGCACAGTTCTTTAGTTCTCAGCAAGCTCACTGTTCGGGCACCATAGGAAACACAGTAGAGTAGAAGAGTACTCTTTTCTCAAAAGCAGAGTGTGTTTCTTGTAAGGCGAGCTAGTGTTTGTTTCCTAGTCCTAAATGGAGTTGAGTCACATGCAGGTTTTGGTCCTACAAGCAAGAGTTGTTTTTTGGTAAGAAGAGTCACTATTGCGCTCAATTGCCATACACAGTGCAAATAGTCCTGGCGTCTGTTCCCAGCAAGTACAGTGTATTGGACTGAAGAGGAGCTACTGTTCTTGTCAGTTTCCTAAGCAGAATTGAACTAGACATGGCCCGTGTGTGTAGGAAGCACAGTTCTTTTGTTCTGAGCAAGCTCACTGTTCTGGCCCTATAGGAAACACAGTACAGTAGAAGAGTGCTCTTTTCTCTAAAGCAGAGTGTGTTTCTTGTAAGGCAAGCTAGCGTTTGTTTCCCAGTCCTAAATGGAGTTGAATCACATGCAGTTTTTTTTCCTACGAGCAAGAGTTGTTTTCTGGCAAGGAAAGTCACTATTGCGCTCCCTTTGCCATACACAGTGCAAATAGCACTGGCCTCTGTTTCCAGCAAGTACAGTGTATTGTACTGAAGAGGAGCTACTGTTGTTGTCAGTTTCCTAAGCAGAGTTGAACTAGATATAGACCGTGTGTGTAGCAAGCACAGTTCTTTTGTTTGGAGCAAGCTCACTGTTCGGACCCCATAGGATACACAGTAGAGTAGAAGAGTGCTCTTACTCAAAAGCAGAGTGTGTTTCTTGTAAGGCGAGCTAGCTTTTGTTTCCCAGTCCTAAATGGAGTTGAATCCCATGCAGTTTCTGGTCCTACTAGCAAGAGTTGTTTTCTGGTAAGAAGAGTCACTATTTCACTCCCATTTTCATACACAGGGCAAATAGCACAGGTGTCTGTTCCCAGCATGTACAGTGTATTGGACTGAGAAGGATCTACTGTTCTTATCAGTTTCTTAAGCAGAATTGAACTAGATATGGCCGTGTATGTATGAAGCACAGTTCTTTTGTTCTGAGCAAGCTCTCTGTTCTGGCCCTATAGGAAACACAGTAGAGTAGAAGAGTGCTCTTTTCTGAAAAGCAGAGTGTGTTTCTTGTAAGCCGAGCAAGCATTTGTTTCCCAGTCCTAAATGGAGTTGAAGCACATGCAGTTTTTGGTACTACGAGCAAGAGTTGTTTTCTGGTAAGGAAAGTCACTATTGTGCTCCCTTTGCCATACACAGTGCAAATAACACTCACGTCTGTTTCCAGCAAGTACAGTGTATTGGACTGAGAAGGATCTACTGTTCTTGTCAGTTTCCTAAGCAGAACTGAAAAAGATATGTCCGTGTATGTATGAAGCACAGTTCTTTTGTTCTGAGCAAGCTCTCTGTTCTGGCCTTATAGGAAACACAGTAGAGTAGAAGAGTGCTCTTTTCTCAAAAGTAGATTGTGTTTCTTGTAAGGCAAGCTAGCGTTTGTTTCCCAGTCCTAAATGGAGTTGAATCACATGCAGTTTTTGGTACTACGAGCAAGAGTTGTTTTCTGGTAAGGAAAGTCACTATTGTGCTCCCTTTGCCATACACAGTGCAAATAACACTCACGTCTGTTTCCAGCAAGAACAGTGTATTGGACTGAGAAGGATCTACTGTTCTTGTCAGTTTCCTAAGCAGAATTGAAAAAGATATGTCCCTGTATGTATGAAGCACAGTTCTTTTGTTCTGAGCAAGCTCACTGTTCGGACCCCATAGGATACACAGTAGAGTAGAAGAGTGCTCTTACTCAAAAGCAGAGTGTGTTTCTGGTAAGGCGCGCTGACGTTTGTTTCCCAGTCCTAAATGGCGTTGAATCACATGCAGTTTCTGATCCTACGAGCAAGAGTTATTTTCTGGTAAGAAGAGTCACTATTGCGCTCCCATTGCCATACATTGTGCAAATAGCACTGGCGCCTATTCCCAGCAAGTACAGTGTATTGGAAGGAAGAGGAGCTACTGTTCTTGTCAGTTTCCTAAGCAGAGTTGAACTAGATATGGCCCATGTGTGTAGGAAGCATAGTTCTTTTGTTCTGAGCAAGCTCACTGTTCGGACCCCATAGGAAACACAGTAGAGTAGAAGAGTGCTCTTTTCTCAAAAGCAGAGTGCGTTTCTTGTAAGGCGAGCTAGCGTTTGTTTCCCAGTCCTAAATGGAGTTGAATCACATGTAGTTTCTGGTTCTATGAGCAAGAGTTGTTTTCTGGTAAGAAGAGTCACTATTGTGCTCCCATTTTCATACACAGGGCAAATAGCACAGGCGTCTGTTCCCAGCATGTACAGTGTATTGTACTGAAGAAGTTCTCATGTTCTTGTCAGTTTCCTAAGCAGAATTGAACTAGATATGGCACGTGTATGTAGGAAACACAGTTCTTTTGTTCTGAGCAAGCTCTATGTTCTGGTCCTATAGGAAACACAGTAGAGTAGAAGAGTGCTCTTTTCTCAAAAGCAGAGTGTGTTTCTTGTAAGCCGAGCGAGCGTTTATTTCCCAGTCCTAAATGGAGTTGAATCACATGCAGTTTGTGGTCCTACGTGCAAGAGTTGTTTTCTGGTAAGAAGAGTCACTATTGCGCTCCCATTGTCATACACAGGGCAATTAGCAGTGGCGTCTGTTCCCACCAACTACAGTGTATTGGAATGAAGAGGTTCTACTGTTCTTGTCAGTTTCCTAAGCAGAATTGAACTAGATATGGCCCGTGTGTGTAGGAAGCACAGTTCTTTTGTTCTGAGCAAGCTCACTCTTCGGACCCCATAGGAAACACAGTAGAGTAGAAGAGTGCTCTTTTCTCAAAAGCAGAGTGTGTTTCTTGTAAGGCGAGCTAGCGTTTGTTTCCCAGTCCTAAATGGAGTTGAATCTCATGCAGTTTTTGGTACTACGAGCAAGAGTTGTTTTCTGGTAAGGAAAGTCACTATTGTGCTCCCTTTGCCATACACAGTCCAAAAAGCAACCGCGTCTGTTTCCAGCAAGTACAGTTTTATTGGACTGAAGAGGAGCTACTGTTCTTGTCAGTTTCCTAAGAAGAGTTGAACTAGATATGGCCCGTGTTTGTAGGAAGCACAGTTCTTTAGTTCTCAGCAAGCTCACTGTTCGGGCACCATAGGAAACACAGTAGAGTAGAAGAGTACTCTTTTCTCAAAAGCAGAGTGTGTTTCTTGTAAGGCGAGCTAGTGTTTGTTTCCTAGTCCTAAATGGAGTTGAGTCACATGCAGGTTTTGGTCCTACAAGCAAGAGTTGTTTTTTGGTAAGAAGAGTCACTATTGCGCTCAATTGCCATACACAGTGCAAATAGTCCTGGCGTCTGTTCCCAGCAAGTACAGTGTATTGGACTGAAGAGGAGCTACTGTTCTTGTCAGTTTCCTAAGCAGAATTGAACTAGACATGGCCCGTGTGTGTAGGAAGCACAGTTCTTTTGTTCTGAGCAAGCTCACTGTTCTGGCCCTATAGGAAACACAGTACAGTAGAAGAGTGCTCTTTTCTCTAAAGCAGAGTGTGTTTCTTGTAAGGCAAGCTAGCGTTTGTTTCCCAGTCCTAAATGGAGTTGAATCACATGCAGTTTTTTTTCCTACGAGCAAGAGTTGTTTTCTGGCAAGGAAAGTCACTATTGCGCTCCCTTTGCCATACACAGTGCAAATAGCACTGGCCTCTGTTTCCAGCAAGTACAGTGTATTGTACTGAAGAGGAGCTACTGTTGTTGTCAGTTTCCTAAGCAGAGTTGAACTAGATATAGACCGTGTGTGTAGCAAGCACAGTTCTTTTGTTTGGAGCAAGCTCACTGTTCGGACCCCATAGGATACACAGTAGAGTAGAAGAGTGCTCTTACTCAAAAGCAGAGTGTGTTTCTTGTAAGGCGAGCTAGCTTTTGTTTCCCAGTCCTAAATGGAGTTGAATCCCATGCAGTTTCTGGTCCTACTAGCAAGAGTTGTTTTCTGGTAAGAAGAGTCACTATTTCACTCCCATTTTCATACACAGGGCAAATAGCACAGGTGTCTGTTCCCAGCATGTACAGTGTATTGGACTGAGAAGGATCTACTGTTCTTATCAGTTTCTTAAGCAGAATTGAACTAGATATGGCCGTGTATGTATGAAGCACAGTTCTTTTGTTCTGAGCAAGCTCTCTGTTCTGGCCCTATAGGAAACACAGTAGAGTAGAAGAGTGCTCTTTTCTGAAAAGCAGAGTGTGTTTCTTGTAAGCCGAGCAAGCATTTGTTTCCCAGTCCTAAATGGAGTTGAAGCACATGCAGTTTTTGGTACTACGAGCAAGAGTTGTTTTCTGGTAAGGAAAGTCACTATTGTGCTCCCTTTGCCATACACAGTGCAAATAACACTCACGTCTGTTTCCAGCAAGTACAGTGTATTGGACTGAGAAGGATCTACTGTTCTTGTCAGTTTCCTAAGCAGAACTGAAAAAGATATGTCCGTGTATGTATGAAGCACAGTTCTTTTGTTCTGAGCAAGCTCTCTGTTCTGGCCTTATAGGAAACACAGTAGAGTAGAAGAGTGCTCTTTTCTCAAAAGTAGATTGTGTTTCTTGTAAGGCAAGCTAGCGTTTGTTTCCCAGTCCTAAATGGAGTTGAATCACATGCAGTTTTTGGTACTACGAGCAAGAGTTGTTTTCTGGTAAGGAAAGTCACTATTGTGCTCCCTTTGCCATACACAGTGCAAATAACACTCACGTCTGTTTCCAGCAAGAACAGTGTATTGGACTGAGAAGGATCTACTGTTCTTGTCAGTTTCCTAAGCAGAATTGAAAAAGATATGTCCCTGTATGTATGAAGCACAGTTCTTTTGTTCTGAGCAAGCTCACTGTTCGGACCCCATAGGATACACAGTAGAGTAGAAGAGTGCTCTTACTCAAAAGCAGAGTGTGTTTCTGGTAAGGCGCGCTGACGTTTGTTTCCCAGTCCTAAATGGCGTTGAATCACATGCAGTTTCTGATCCTACGAGCAAGAGTTATTTTCTGGTAAGAAGAGTCACTATTGCGCTCCCATTGCCATACATTGTGCAAATAGCACTGGCGCCTATTCCCAGCAAGTACAGTGTATTGGAAGGAAGAGGAGCTACTGTTCTTGTCAGTTTCCTAAGCAGAGTTGAACTAGATATGGCCCATGTGTGTAGGAAGCATAGTTCTTTTGTTCTGAGCAAGCTCACTGTTCGGACCCCATAGGAAACACAGTAGAGTAGAAGAGTGCTCTTTTCTCAAAAGCAGAGTGCGTTTCTTGTAAGGCGAGCTAGCGTTTGTTTCCCAGTCCTAAATGGAGTTGAATCACATGTAGTTTCTGGTTCTATGAGCAAGAGTTGTTTTCTGGTAAGAAGAGTCACTATTGTGCTCCCATTTTCATACACAGGGCAAATAGCACAGGCGTCTGTTCCCAGCATGTACAGTGTATTGTACTGAAGAAGTTCTCATGTTCTTGTCAGTTTCCTAAGCAGAATTGAACTAGATATGGCACGTGTATGTAGGAAACACAGTTCTTTTGTTCTGAGCAAGCTCTATGTTCTGGTCCTATAGGAAACACAGTAGAGTAGAAGAGTGCTCTTTTCTCAAAAGCAGAGTGTGTTTCTTGTAAGCCGAGCGAGCGTTTATTTCCCAGTCCTAAATGGAGTTGAATCACATGCAGTTTGTGGTCCTACGTGCAAGAGTTGTTTTCTGGTAAGAAGAGTCACTATTGCGCTCCCATTGTCATACACAGGGCAATTAGCAGTGGCGTCTGTTCCCACCAACTACAGTGTATTGGAATGAAGAGGTTCTACTGTTCTTGTCAGTTTCCTAAGCAGAATTGAACTAGATATGGCCCGTGTGTGTAGGAAGCACAGTTCTTTTGTTCTGAGCAAGCTCACTCTTCGGACCCCATAGGAAACACAGTAGAGTAGAAGAGTGCTCTTTTCTCAAAAGCAGAGTGTGTTTCTTGTAAGGCGAGCTAGCGTTTGTTTCCCAGTCCTAAATGGAGTTGAATCTCATGCAGTTTTTGGTACTACGAGCAAGAGTTGTTTTCTGGTAAGGAAAGTCACTATTGTGCTCCCTTTGCCATACACAGTCCAAAAAGCAACCGCGTCTGTTTCCAGCAAGTACAGTTTTATTGGACTGAAGAGGAGCTACTGTTCTTGTCAGTTTCCTAAGAAGAGTTGAACTAGATATGGCCCGTGTTTGTAGGAAGCACAGTTCTTTAGTTCTCAGCAAGCTCACTGTTCGGGCACCATAGGAAACACAGTAGAGTAGAAGAGTACTCTTTTCTCAAAAGCAGAGTGTGTTTCTTGTAAGGCGAGCTAGTGTTTGTTTCCTAGTCCTAAATGGAGTTGAGTCACATGCAGGTTTTGGTCCTACAAGCAAGAGTTGTTTTTTGGTAAGAAGAGTCACTATTGCGCTCAATTGCCATACACAGTGCAAATAGTCCTGGCGTCTGTTCCCAGCAAGTACAGTGTATTGGACTGAAGAGGAGCTACTGTTCTTGTCAGTTTCCTAAGCAGAATTGAACTAGACATGGCCCGTGTGTGTAGGAAGCACAGTTCTTTTGTTCTGAGCAAGCTCACTGTTCTGGCCCTATAGGAAACACAGTACAGTAGAAGAGTGCTCTTTTCTCTAAAGCAGAGTGTGTTTCTTGTAAGGCAAGCTAGCGTTTGTTTCCCAGTCCTAAATGGAGTTGAATCACATGCAGTTTTTTTTCCTACGAGCAAGAGTTGTTTTCTGGCAAGGAAAGTCACTATTGCGCTCCCTTTGCCATACACAGTGCAAATAGCACTGGCCTCTGTTTCCAGCAAGTACAGTGTATTGTACTGAAGAGGAGCTACTGTTGTTGTCAGTTTCCTAAGCAGAGTTGAACTAGATATAGACCGTGTGTGTAGCAAGCACAGTTCTTTTGTTTGGAGCAAGCTCACTGTTCGGACCCCATAGGATACACAGTAGAGTAGAAGAGTGCTCTTACTCAAAAGCAGAGTGTGTTTCTTGTAAGGCGAGCTAGCTTTTGTTTCCCAGTCCTAAATGGAGTTGAATCCCATGCAGTTTCTGGTCCTACTAGCAAGAGTTGTTTTCTGGTAAGAAGAGTCACTATTTCACTCCCATTTTCATACACAGGGCAAATAGCACAGGTGTCTGTTCCCAGCATGTACAGTGTATTGGACTGAGAAGGATCTACTGTTCTTATCAGTTTCTTAAGCAGAATTGAACTAGATATGGCCGTGTATGTATGAAGCACAGTTCTTTTGTTCTGAGCAAGCTCTCTGTTCTGGCCCTATAGGAAACACAGTAGAGTAGAAGAGTGCTCTTTTCTGAAAAGCAGAGTGTGTTTCTTGTAAGCCGAGCAAGCATTTGTTTCCCAGTCCTAAATGGAGTTGAAGCACATGCAGTTTTTGGTACTACGAGCAAGAGTTGTTTTCTGGTAAGGAAAGTCACTATTGTGCTCCCTTTGCCATACACAGTGCAAATAACACTCACGTCTGTTTCCAGCAAGTACAGTGTATTGGACTGAGAAGGATCTACTGTTCTTGTCAGTTTCCTAAGCAGAACTGAAAAAGATATGTCCGTGTATGTATGAAGCACAGTTCTTTTGTTCTGAGCAAGCTCTCTGTTCTGGCCTTATAGGAAACACAGTAGAGTAGAAGAGTGCTCTTTTCTCAAAAGTAGATTGTGTTTCTTGTAAGGCAAGCTAGCGTTTGTTTCCCAGTCCTAAATGGAGTTGAATCACATGCAGTTTTTGGTACTACGAGCAAGAGTTGTTTTCTGGTAAGGAAAGTCACTATTGTGCTCCCTTTGCCATACACAGTGCAAATAACACTCACATCTGTTTCCAGCAAGAACAGTGTATTGGACTGAGAAGGATCTACTGTTCTTGTCAGTTTCCTAAGCAGAATTGAAAAAGATATGTCCCTGTATGTATGAAGCACAGTTCTTTTGTTCTGAGCAAGCTCACTGTTCGGACCCCATAGGATACACAGTAGAGTAGAAGAGTGCTCTTACTCAAAAGCAGAGTGTGTTTCTGGTAAGGCGCGCTGACGTTTGTTTCCCAGTCCTAAATGGCGTTGAATCACATGCAGTTTCTGATCCTACGAGCAAGAGTTATTTTCTGGTAAGAAGAGTCACTATTGCGCTCCCATTGCCATACATTGTGCAAATAGCACTGGCGCCTATTCCCAGCAAGTACAGTGTATTGGAAGGAAGAGGAGCTACTGTTCTTGTCAGTTTCCTAAGCAGAGTTGAACTAGATATGGCCCATGTGTGTAGGAAGCATAGTTCTTTTGTTCTGAGCAAGCTCACTGTTCGGACCCCATAGGAAACACAGTAGAGTAGAAGAGTGCTCTTTTCTCAAAAGCAGAGTGCGTTTCTTGTAAGGCGAGCTAGCGTTTGTTTCCCAGTCCTAAATGGAGTTGAATCACATGTAGTTTCTGGTTCTATGAGCAAGAGTTGTTTTCTGGTAAGAAGAGTCACTATTGTGCTCCCATTTTCATACACAGGGCAAATAGCACAGGCGTCTGTTCCCAGCATGTACAGTGTATTGTACTGAAGAAGTTCTCATGTTCTTGTCAGTTTCCTAAGCAGAATTGAACTAGATATGGCACGTGTATGTAGGAAACACAGTTCTTTTGTTCTGAGCAAGCTCTATGTTCTGGTCCTATAGGAAACACAGTAGAGTAGAAGAGTGCTCTTTTCTCAAAAGCAGAGTGTGTTTCTTGTAAGCCGAGCGAGCGTTTATTTCCCAGTCCTAAATGGAGTTGAATCACATGCAGTTTGTGGTCCTACGTGCAAGAGTTGTTTTCTGGTAAGAAGAGTCACTATTGCGCTCCCATTGTCATACACAGGGCAATTAGCAGTGGCGTCTGTTCCCAGCAACTACAGTGTATTGGAATGAAGAGGTTCTACTGTTCTTGTCAGTTTCCTAAGCAGAATTGAACTAGATATGGCCCGTGTGTGTAGGAAGCACAGTTCTTTTGTTCTGAGCAAGCTCACTCTTCGGACCCCATAGGAAACACAGTAGAGTAGAAGAGTGCTCTTTTCTCAAAAGCAGAGTGTGTTTCTTGTAAGGCGAGCTACCGTTTGTTTCCCAGTCCTAAATGGAGTTGAATCACATGCAGTTTCTGGTCCTACGAGCAAGAGTTGTTTTCTGGTAAGGAAAGTCACTATTGTGCTCCCATTGCCATACATACTGTAAATAGCACTTGCGTCTGTTCGCAGCAAGTACAGTGTATTGGACTGAAGAGGAGCTTCTGTTCTTCTCAGTTTCTTAAGTGGAGTTGAACTAGATATGGCCCATGTGTGTAGGAAGCACAGTTCTTTTGTTCTTAGAAAGCTCACTGTGCGGACACCATAGGAAACACAGTAGAGTAGAAGAGTGCTCTTTACTCAAAAGCAGATTGTGTTTCTTGAAAGGCGAGCTAGCGTTTGTTTCCCAGTCCTAAATGGAGTTGAATCACATGTAGTTTCTGGTCCTATGAGCAAGAGTTGTTTTCTGGTAAGAAGAGTCACTATTGTGCTTTCATTGTCATACACAGGGCAAATAGCACTCAAGTCTGTTCCCAGCATGTACAGTGTATTGGACTGAAGAAGTTCTCATGTTCTTGTCAGTTTCCTAAGCAGAATTGAACTAGATATGGCACGTGTATGTAGGAAACACAGTTCTTTTGTTCTGAGCAAGCTCTATGTTTGGTCCTATAGGAAACACAGTAGAGTAGAAGAGTGCTCTTTTCTCAAAAGCAGAGTGTGTTTCTTGTAAGCCGAGCGAGCATTTGTTTCCCAGTCCTAAATGGAGTTGAATCACATGCAGTTTGTGGTCCTACGTGCAAGAGTTGTTTTCTGGTAAGAAGAGTCACTATTGTGCTCCCATTGTCATACACAGGGCAATTAGCAGTGGCGTCTGTTCCCAGCATGTACAGTGTATTGGAATGAAGAGATTCAACTGTTCTTGTCAGTTTCCTAAGCAGAATTGAACTAGATATGGCCCGTGTGTGTAGGAAGCACAGTTCTTTTGTTCTAAGCAAGCTCACTGTTCTGGCCCTTTAAGAAACACAGTAGAGTAGAAGAGTGCTCTTTTCTCAAAAGCAGTGTGTGCTTATTGTAGGGCGAGCTAGCGTTTTTTTCCCAGTCCTAAATGGAGTTGAGTCACATGCAGTTTTTGGTCCTAAGAGCAAGAGTTGTTTTCTGGTAAGGGAAGTCACTATTGTGCTCCCTTTGCCATACACAGTGCAAATAACACTCACGTCTGTTTCCTGCAAGTACAGTGTATTGGAATGAGAAGGATCTACTGTTCTTGTCAGTTTCCTAAGCAGAATTGAAAAAGATATGTCCCTGTATGTATGAAGCACAGTTCTTTTGTTCTGAGCAAGCTCACTGTTCGGACCCCATATGATACACAGTAGAGTAGAAGAGTGCTCTTACTCAAAAGCAGAGTGTGTTTCTTGTAACGCGAGCTAGCTTTTGTTTCCCAGTCCTAAATGGAGTTGAATCCCATGCAGATTCTGGTCCTACTAGCAAAAGTTGTTTTCTGGTAAAAAGAGTCACTATTGTGCTCCCATTTACATACACAAGGCAAATAGCACAGGCGTCTGTTCCTAGCATGTACAGTGTATTGGACTGAGAAAGATCTACTGTTCTTATCAGTTTCCTAAGCAGAATTGAACTAGATATGGCCGTGTATGTATGAAGCACAGTTCTTTTGTTCTGAGCAAGCTCTCTGTTCTGGCCCTATAGGAAACACAGTAGAGAAGAAGAGTGCTCTTTTCTCAAAAGCAGAGTGTGTTTCTTGTAAGGCGAGCTGACGTTTGTTTCCCAGTACTAAATGGTGTTGAATCACATGCAGCTTTTGGTCCTACGAGCAAGAGTTGTTTTCTGGTAAAAAAAAAAGTCACTATTGCGCTCACTTTGCCATACACAGTGCAAATAGCACTCGCGTCTGTTTCCAGCAACTACAGTGTATTGGACTGAAGAGGATCTACTGTTCTTGTCAGTTTCCTAAGCAGAGTTGAACTAGATATGGCCCGTGTGTAGGAAGCACAGTTCTTTTGATATGAGCAAGCTCACTCTTCGGACCCCATAGGAAAAACAGTAGAGTAGAAGAGTGTTCTTTTCTCAAAAGCAGAGTGTGTTTCTTGTAAGGCGAGCTAGCGTTTGTTTCCCAGTCCTAAATGGAGTTGAATCACATGCATTTTCTGGTCCTACGAGCAAGAGTTTTTTTCTGTTAAGGAAAGTCACTATTGTGCTCCCAATGCCATAGATAGTGCAAATAGCACTTGCGTCTGTTCGCAGCAAGTACAGTGTATTGGACTAAAGAGGAGCTTCTGTTCTTCTCAGTTTCTTAAGTGGAGTTGAACTAGATATGGCCCATGTGTGTAGGAAGCACAGTTCTTTTGTTCTGAGCAAGCTCACTGTTCGGACCCCATAGGAAACACAGTAGAGTAGAAGAGTGCTCTTTACTCAAAAGCAGATTGTGTTTCTTGAAAGGCAAGCTAGTGTTTGTTTCCCAGTCAGAAATGGCGTTGAATCACATGCAGTTTCTGGTCCTACGAGCAAGAGTTATTTTCTGGTAAGAAGAGTCACTATTGTGCTCCC
This sequence comes from Peromyscus eremicus, assembly GCF_949786415.1. Taxonomy (NCBI): domain Eukaryota; kingdom Metazoa; phylum Chordata; class Mammalia; order Rodentia; family Cricetidae; genus Peromyscus; species Peromyscus eremicus. The sequence goes on along the minus strand of NW_026735007.1, from coordinate 91,748 downwards.
ATTGGCATACACAGTGCAAATAGCACTGGCGCCTATTCCCAGCAAGTACAGTGTATTGGAAGGAAGAGGAGCTACTGTTCTTGTCAGTCTCCTAAGCAGAGTTGAACTAGATATGGCCAGTGTGTGTAGGAAGCACAGTTCTTTTGTTCTGAGCAAGCTCACTGTTCTGGCCCTATAGGAAACACAGTAGAGTAGAAGAGTGCTCCTTTCTCAAAAGCAGAGTGTGTTTCTTATAAGGCAAGCTAGCGTTTGTTTCCCAGTCCTAAATGGAGTGGAATCACATGCAGTTTCTGGTCCTACGAGCAATAGTTGTTTTCTGGTAAGAGGAGTCACTATTGCGCTCCCATTGTCATACATATGGCAAATAGCACTGGCGACTGTTCCCAGCATGTACAGTGTATGGGACTGAAGAGGATCTACTGTTCTTGTCACTTTCCTAAGCAGAATTGATCTAGATATGGCCCGTGTGTGTAGGAAGCACAGTTCTTTTGTTGTGAGTAAGCTCACTGTTCTGGACCTATAGGAAGCACAGTAGAGTAGAAGAGTGCTCTTTTCTCAAAAGCAGAGTGTGTTTCTTGTAAGGCGAGCTAGCGTTTGTTTCCCAGTCCTAAATGTAGTTGAATCATATGCAGTTTTTGGTCCTACAAGCAAGAGTTGTTTTCTGGAAAGAAGAGTCACTATTGTGCTCCCATTGCCACAAACAGTACAAATTGCACTCGCGTCTGTTACCATCAAGTACAGTGTATTGGACTGAAGAGGAGCTACCGTTCTTGTCAGTTTCCTAAGAAGAGTTGGAATAGATATGGCCCGTGTGTGTAGGAAGCACAGTTCTTTTGTTCTGAGCAAGCTCACGGTTCAGACCCCATAGGAAACACAGTAGAATAGAAGAGTGCTCTTTTCTCAAAAGCAGAGTGTATTTCTTGTAAGGCGAGCTAGTGTTTGTTTCCCAGTCCTAAATGGAGTTGAATCCCATGCAGTTTCTGGTCCTACGAGCAAGAGTTGTTTTCTGGTAAGAAGAGTCACTATTGTGCTCCCATTGTCATACACAGGGCAAATAGCACTGGCGTCTGTTCCCAGCATGTACAGTGTATTGGAACTTAAGAGGAGCTACTGTTCTTGTCAGTTTCCTAAGCAGAGTTGAACTAGATATGGCTCGTGTGTGTAGGAAGCACAGTTCTTTTGTTCTGAGCAAGCTCACTGTTTGGACCCCATAGGAAACACTTTAGAGTAGAAGAGTGCTCTTTTCTCAAAAGCAGAGTGTGTTTCTTGTAAGGCGAGCTAGCGTTTGTTCCGCAGTCCTAAATGGAGTTGAATCACATGCAGTTTCTGGTCCTACGAGCAAGAGTTGTTTTTTGGTAAGAAGAGTCACTATTGCGCTCCCATTGTCATACACAGAATAAATAGCACTGGTGTCTACTCCCAGCATGTACAGTGTATGGGACTGAAGAGGATCTACTGTTCTTGTCAGTTTCCTAAGCAGAATTGAACTAGATATGGCCATGTGTTTAGGAAGCACAGTTCTTTTGTTCTGAGCAAGCTCACTGTTTTGGCCCTATAGGAAACACAGTAGAGTAGAAGAGTGCTCTTTTCTCAAAAGCAGAGTGTGTTTCTTCTAAGGCGAGCTAGCGTTTGTTTCCAATTTCTAAATGGAGTTGAATCACATGCAGTTTCTGGTCCTATGAGCAAGAGTTGTTTTCTGGTAAGAAGAGTCACTATTGTGCTCCCATTGCCATACACAGGGCAAATAGCACTGGCATCTGTTCCAAGAGTATACAGTGTATTGAACTGAAGAGGAGCTACTGTTCTTGTCAGTTTCCTAAGCAGAGTTGAGCTAGATATAGCCCGTGTGTGTAGGAAGCACATTTCTTTTGTTCTGAGCAAGCTCACTGTTTGGACTCCAAAGGAAACACAGTAGAGTAGAAGAGTGCTCTTTTCTCAAAAGCAGAGTGTGTTTCTTGTAAGGCGAGCTAGCGTTTGTTTCCCAGTCCTAAATGGAGTTGAATCACATGTAGTTTTTGGTCCTACGAGCCAGAGTTGTTTTCTGGTAAGAAGAGTCACTATTGCGCTCCCATTGCCATATACAGTGCAAATAGCACTGGCGTCTGTTCCCAGCAAGTACAGTGTATTGTACTGAAGAGGATCTACTGTTCTTGTCAGTTTCCTAAGAAGAGTTGAACTAGATATGGCCCGTGTGTGTAGGAAGCACAGTTCATTTGTTCTGAGCAAGCTCACTGTTTGGATCCCAAAGGAAACACAGTAGAGTAGAAGAGTGATCTTTTCTCAAGAGCAGAGTGTGTTTCTTGTAAGGCGAGCTACCGTTTGTTTTTCAGTCCTATATGGGGTTGAATCACATGCAGTTCCTGGTCCTATGAGAAAGAGTTGTTTTCTTGTAAGAAGAGTCACTATTGCGCTCCCATTGTCAAACACAGGGCAAATAGCACTGGCGTCTGTTCCCAGCATGTACAGTGTATTGGACTGAAGAGGATCTTCTTTTCTTGTCAGTTTCCTAAGCAGAATTGAACTGGATATGGCCGTGTGTGTAGGAAGCACAATTCTTTTGTTCTGAGCAAGCTCACTGTTCTGGCCCTATAGGAAACACAGTAGAGTAGAATAGTGATCTTTTCTCAAAAGCAGAGTGTGTTTCTTGTAAGGCGAGCTAGCGTTTGTTTTTCAGTCCTAAATGGAGTTGAATCACATGCAGTATCTGGTCCCATGAGCAAGAGTTGTTTTCTGGTAAGAAGAGTCACTATTGCCCTCCCTTTGTCATACACAGGGCAAATAGCACTGGCGTCTGTTCCCAGCATGTATAGTGTATTGGACTGAAGAGGATCTATTGTCCTTGTCAGTTTCAAAGAAGAATTGATCTAGATAAGGCCCGTGTGTGTAGGAAGCACAGTTCTTTTGTTCTGAGCAAGCTCACTGTTCGGACACCTTAAGAAAAACAGTAGAGTAGAAGAGTGCCCTTTTCTCAAAAGCAGTGTGTGTTTCTTGTAAGGCGAGCTAGCGTTTGTTTTTCAGTCCTAAATGGAATTGAATCACATGCAGTTTCTGGTCCTATGAGCAAGAGTTGTTTTCTGGTAAGAAGAGTCTCTATTGTGCTCCCATTGTCATACACAGGGAAAATAGCACTGGCGTCTGTTCCCAGCATACAGTGTATTGGACTGAAGAGGATCTACTGTTCTTGTCAGTTTCCTAAGCAGAATTGAACCAGATATGGCCGTGTGTGTAGGAAGCAGAGTTCTTTTGTTCTGAGCAAGCTCACTGTTTTGGCTCTATAGGAAACACAGTAGAGTAGAAGAGTGCCCTTTTCTCAAAAGCAGAGTGTGTTTCTTGTAAGGCGAGCTAGTGTTTGTTTCCCATTCCTAAATGTAGTTGAATCACATGCTGTTTTTGGTCCTACGAGCAAGAGTTGTTTTCTGGTAAGAAGGGTCACTATTGCGCTCCCATTGTCATATACAAGGCAAATAGCACTGGCGTCTATTCCCAGCAAGTACAGTGTATTGGACTGAAGAGGAGCTACTGTTCTTGTCTGTTTCCTTTGCAGAGTTGAACTTGATATGACCCGTGTGTGTAGGAAGCATGGTTCTTTTGTTCGGAGTAAGCTCACTGTTTGGACCCCATAGGAAACACAGTAGAGTAGAAGAGTGCTCTTATCTCAAAAGCAGAGTGTGTTTCTGTAAGGCTAGCTAGTGTTTGTTTCCCAGTCTCAAATGGAGTTGAATCCCATGCAGGTTCTGGTCCTACAAACAAGAGTTGTTTTCTGGTAAGAGGAGTCACTATTGCGCTCCCATTGCCATGTTACAGTGCAAATAGCTCTCACGTCTGTTTCCAGCAAGTACAGTGTATTGGACTGAAGAGGAGCTACTGTTCTTGTCAGTTTCCTAAGCAGAGTTGAACTAGATATGGCCCGTGTGTGTAGGAAGCACAATTCTTTTGTTTTCAGCAAGCTCACTGTTAGGACACCATAGGAAACACAGTAGTGTAGCAGAGTGCTCTTTTCTTAAAAGCAGAGTGTGTTTCTTGTAAGGCAAGCTAGCGTTTGTTTCTCAGTCCTAAATGGAGTTGAATCACATGCAGTTTTTGGTCCCATGAGCAAGAGTTGTTTTCTGGTAAGGAAAGACACTATTGTGCTCCCATTGCAATACACAGTGCAAATAGCACTCGTGTGTGTTCCCAGCAAGTACAGTGTATTGGACTGCTTAGGAAACTGACAAGAACAGTAGCTCCTCTTCATTCCAATACACTGTACTTGCTGGGAACAGACGCGAGTGCTATTTGCACTGTGTATGGCAATGGGAGCGCAATAGTGACTCTTCTTACCAGAAAACAACTCTATTTCTAAATTTCTAACTGGAAAACAAACACTAGCTCGCTTTACAAGAAAAACACTCTGCTTTTGAGAGAAGATCACTCTTCTACTCTGCTGTGTTTCCTATAGGGCCAAAACAGTGAGCTTGCTTGGAACAAAAGAACTCTGCTTCCTACACAAAGGGGCCATATCTAGTTCAACTCTGCTTAGGAAACTGACAAAAACAGTAGCTCCTCTTCAGTCCAATACACTGTACTTGCTGGGAACAGACGCGAGTGCTATTTGCACTGTGTATGGCATTGGGAGCGCAATACTGACTTTCCTTACCAGAAAACAACTCTTGCTCGTAGGACCAAAAACTGCATGTGATTCAATTCCATTTAGTACTGGGAATCAAATGCTAGCTCGCCTTACAAGAAACACACTCTGCTTTTGAGAAAAGAGAACTCTTCTACTCTACTGTGTTTCTTATGGGTTCCGAACAGTGAGCTTGCTCAGAACAAAAGAACTGTGCTTCCTACACACACGGGCCATATCTAGTTGAACTCTGCTTAGGAAAATGACAAGAAAAGTAGCTCCTCTTCAGTCCAATACACTGTACCTCCTGGGAACAGACGCAAGTGCTATTTGCACTGTGTATTCCAATGAGAGCGCAATAGTGACTTTCCTTACCAGAAAACAACTCTTGCTCGTAGGAACAAAAACTGCCTGTGATTCAACTCCATTTAGGACTGGGAAACAAACGCTAGCTCGCCTTACAAGAAACACACTCTGCTTTTGAGAAAAGAGCACTCTTCTACTCTACTGTGTTTTCTATAGGGCCAACACAGTGAGTTTGCTCAGAACAAAAGAACTGTGCTTCCTACACACACGGCCATATCTAGTTCAATTCTGCTTAGGAAACTGACAAGAACAGTAGATCCTCTTCAGTCCAATACACTGTACTTGCTGGGAACAGATGCGAGTGCTATTTGCACTTTGTATATCAATGGGAGCGCAATAGTAACTCTTCTTACCAGAAATCAACTCTTGCTCATAGGACCAGAAACTGCATGAGATTCAACTCCATTTAGGACTGGGAAACAAACGCTAGCTCGCCTTACAAGAAACACACTCCGCTTTTGAGAAAAGAGCACGATTCTACTCTACTGTGTTCCCTATAGGGCCAGAATAGTGAGCTTGCTCAGAACAAAAGAACTGTGCTTCCTACACACACGGGCCATATCTAGTTCAACTCTGCTTAGGAAACTGACAAAACAGTAGATCCTCTTCAGTCCATACACTGTACATTCTGTGAACAGACGCCAGTGATGTTTGCCCTGTGTATGACAATGGGAGCACAATAGTGACTCTTCTTACAAGAAAACAACTCTTGCTCCTAGGACCAGAAACTGCATGTGATTCAACTCCATTTAGGACTGGGAAACAAACGCTACTTCGCCTTACAAGAAACACACTCTGCTTTTGAGAAAAGGGCACTCTTCTACTCTAATGTGTTTCCTAAAGGGCCAAAACAGTGAGCTTTCTCAGAACAAAAGAACTCTGCTTCCTACACACACGGACCATATCTAGTTCAACTCTGCTTAGAAAACTGACAAGAACAGTAGCTCCTCTTCAGTCCAATACACTGTACTTCCTGGGAACAGACGCGAGTGCTATTTGCACTGTGTATGGCAATGGAAGCACAATAGTGACTCTTCTTACCAGAAAACAACTCTTGCTTGTAGGACCAGAAACTGCATGGGATTCACCTAAATTTCTGACTGGGAAACAAACACTAGCTTGCCTTACTAGAAACATGCTCTGCTTTTGATAAAAGATCACTCTTCTACTCTACTGTGTTTCCTATATGATCCGAACAGTGAGCTTGCTCAGAACAAAAGAACTGTGCTTCCTACACACACCGGCCATATCTAGTTCAATTCTGCTTAGGAAACTGACAAGAACAGTAGCTCCTCTTCAGTCCAATACACTGTACTTGCTGGGAACAGACGCGAGTCCTATTTGTACTGTGTGTGGCAATGGGAGCACAATAATGACTTTCCTTACCAGAAAACAACTCTTGCTCTTAGGACCAAAAACTTCATGTGATTCAAGTCCATTTAGGACTGGGAAACAAACGCTAGCTCGCCTTACAAGAAACACACTCTGCTTTTGAGAAAAGAGCACTCTTCTACTCTACTGTGTTTCCTATAGGGCGAGAATAGTGAGCTTGCTCAGAACAAAAGAACTGTGCTTCCTACACACGGGCTATATCTAGTTCAACTCTGCTTAGGAAACTGAAAAGAACAGTAGCTCCTCTTCAGTCCAATACACTGTACTTCCTGGGAACAGACGCGGGTGCTATTTGCACTATATATGGCAATGGGAGCGCAATAGTGACTCTTATTACCAGAAAACAACTCTTGCTCGTGGGACCAGAAACTGCATGTGATTCAACTCCATTTAATACTGGGAAACAAATGCTAGCTCGCCTTACAAGAAACACACTCTGCTTTTGATAAAAGAGCACTCTTCTACTCTACTGTGTTTCCTATGGGATCCGAACAGTGAGCTTGCTCTGAACAAAAGAACCGTGCTTCCTACACACACGGGCCATATCTAGTTCAACTCTACATAGGAAACTGACAAGAACAGTAGCTCCTCTTCAGTCCAATACACTGTACTTGCTGGGAACAGACCCCAGTGCTATTTGCACTGTGTATGGCCATGGGAGCGCAATAGTGACTCTTCTTTCCAGAAAACAACTCTTGCTCATAAAACCAAAAACTGCATGTGATTCAACTCCATTTAGGACTGAAAAACAAACGCTAGCTCGCCTTACAAGAAACACACTCTGCTTTTGAGAAAAGGGCACTCTTCTACTCTACTGTGTTCCCTATGGGTTTGAACAGTGAGCTTGCTCAGAACAATAGAACTGTGCTTCCTACACACACGGGCCATATCTAGTTCAACTCTGATTAGGAAACTGACAAGAACAGTAGCTCCTCTTCAGTCCAATACACTGTACTTGATGGGAACAGACGCGAGTCCTATTTGTACTGTGTGTGGCAATGGGAGTGCAGTAGTGACTTTCCTTACCAGAAAACAACTCTTGCTCCTAGGACCAAAAACTTCATGTGATTCAACTCCATTTGGGACTGGGAAACAAATGCTAGCTCGCCTTACAAGAAACACACTCTGCTTTTGAGAAAAGAGCACTCTTCTACTCTACTGTGTTTCCTATAGGGCGAGAATAGTGAGCTTGCTCAGAACCAAAGAAGTGTGCTTCCTACACACGGGCTATATCTAGTTCAACTCTGCATAGGAAACTGACAAGAACAGTAGCTCCTCTTCAGTCCAATACACTGTACATGCTGGGAACAGACGCCAGTGCTATTTGCACTGTGTATGACAATGGGAGCGCAATATTGACTCTTCTTACCAGAAAACAATTCTTGCTCATAGGACCAGAAACTGCATGTGATTCAACTCCATTTAGGACTGGGAAACAAACACTAGCTCACCTTACAAGAAACACACTCTGCTTTTGAGAAAAGAGCACTCTTCTACTCTACTGTGTTTCCTGTGGGGTCCGAACAGTGAGCTTGCTCAGAAAAAAAGAACTGTTCTTCCTACAGACAGGGGCAATATCTAGTTCAACTCTGCTTAGGAAACTGACAAGAACAGTAGCTCCTCTTCAGTACAATACACTGTACTTGCTGGGAAGAGACACGAGGGCTATTTACACTGTGTATGGCAATGGGAGCACAATGGTGACTTTCCTTACCAGAAAACAACTCTTGCTCGTAGGACCAAAAACTGCATGTGACTCAAATCCATTTAGGACTCTGAAACAAACGCTAGCTCGCCTTACAAAAAACACACTCTGTTTTGAGAAAAGAGCACTCTTCTACTCTACTGTGTTTCCTATAGGGCCAAAACAGTAAGCTTGCTCAGAACAAAGAACTGTGCTTCCTACACACACGGGCCATATCTAGTTCAATTCTGCTTAGGAAACTGACAAGAACAATAGATCCTCTTCAGTCCCATACTCTGTACTTGCTGGGAACAAACGCCAGTGCTCTTTGCCCTGTGTATGACAATGGGAGCGCAATCGTGACTCTTCTTACCAGAAAACAACTCTTGCTCGTAGGACCAGAAACTGCATGTGATTCAACTCCATTTAGGACTGGGAAACAAACGCTAGCTCGCCTTACAAGAAACACACACTGCTTTTGAGAAAAGGGCACTCTTCTACTCTACTGTGTTTCCTATAGGGCCAAAACAGTGAGCTTGCTCAGAACAAAAGAACTGTGCTTCCTACACACATGGGCCATATCTAGTTCAACTCTGTTTAGGAAACTGACAAGAACAGTAGCTCCTCTTCAGTACCATACACTGTACTTGCTGGGAACAGCCGCGAGTGCTATTTGCACTGTATATGGCAAAGGTAGTGCAATAGTGACTCTTCTTACCAGAAAAAAACTCTTGCTCGTAGGACCAGAAGCTGCATGTGGTTCAACTCTATTTTAGACTGGGAAACAAACACTAGCTCGCCTTACAAGAAACACACTCTGCTTTTGAGAAAAGAGCACGCTTCTACTCTACTGTGTTTCCTATAGGGCCAGAACAGTGAGCTTGCTCAGAACAAAAGAACTGTGCTTCCTACACACAAAGGCCATATCTAGTTCAATTCTGCTTAGGAAACTGACAAGAGTAATAGATCCTCTTCAGTCCAATACACTGTACTTACTGGGAACATTCGCAAGTGCTATTTGCCCTGTGTATGACAATGGGAGCGCAATAGTGACTCTTCTTACCAGATAACAACTCTTGCTCGTAGGACCAGAAACTGCATGTGATTCAACTCCTTTTAAGACTGGGAAACAAATGCTAGCTCGCCTTACAAGAAACACACTCTGCTTTTGATAAAAGAGCACTCTTCTACTCTACTGTGTTTCCTATGGGGACTGAACAGTGAGCTTGCTCCGAACAAAAGAACCGTGCTTCCTACACACACGGGCCATATCTATTTCAGCTCTGCATAGGAAACTGACAAGAACAGTAGCTCCTCTTCAGTCCAGTACACTGTACTTGCTGGGAACAGACGCCAGTGCTATTTGCAATGTTTATGGCAATGGGAGCGCAATAGTGACTCTTCTTACCAGAAAACAACTCTTGCTCGTGGGACCCGAAACTGCATGTGATTTAACTCCATTTAGGACTGAAAAACAAACGCTAGCCCGCCTTACAAGTAACACACTCTGCTTTTGAGAAAAGATCACTCTTCTACTCTACTGTGTTTCCTATAGGGCCAGAACAGTGAGCTTGCTCATAACAAAAGAACTGTGCTTCCTACACACACGGGCCACATCTAGTTCAACTCTGCTTAGGAAAATGACAAGAACAGTAGCTCCTCTTCAGTACCATACACTGTACTTGCTGGGAACAGACGCAAATGCTATTTGCACTGTATATGGCAAAGGGAGCGCAATAGTGACTCTTCTTACCAGAAAACAACTCTTACTCGTAGGACCAGGAACTGCATGTGATTCAACTCCATTTTACTGGGAAACAAACACTAGCTCGCCTTACAAGAAACACACTCTGCTTTTGAGAAAAGAGCACTCTTCTACTCTACTGTGTTTCCTATGGGGTCCGAACAGTGAGCTTGCTAAGAACAAAAGAACTGTGCTTCCTACACACAAAGGCCATATCTAGTTCAACTCTGCTTAGGAAATTGACAAGAACAGTAGCTTCTCTTCAGTCCAATACACTGTACTTCCTGGGAACAGACGCGGGTGCTATTTGCACTGTATATGGCAATGGGAGCGCAATAGTGACTCTTCTTACCAGAAAACAACTCTTGCACCTAGGACCAAAAACTACATGTGATTCAACTCCATTTAGGACTGGGAAACAAACACTAGCTCACCTTACAAGAAACACACTCTGCTTTTGAGAAAAGAGGACTCTTCTACTCTACTGTGTTTCCTGTAGGGCCAAAACAGTGAGCTTTCTCAGAACAAAAGAACTGTGCTTCCTACACACACTGGCCATATGTAGTTCAACTCTGCTTAGGAAACTGACAGGAACAGTAGCTCCTCTTCAGTACAATACACTGTACTTGATGGGAACAGACGCGAGTCCTATTTGTACTGTGTGTGGCAATGGGAGCGCAATAATGACTTTCCTTACCAGAAAACAGCTCTTGCTCTTAGGACCAAAAACTTCATGTGATTCAACTCCGTTTAGGACTGGGACACAAACGCTAGCTCGCCTTACAAGAAATACAATCTGTTTTTGAGAAAAGAGCACTGTTCTACTCTACTGTGTTTCCTATAGGGCGAGAATAGTGAGCTTGCTCAGAACAAAAGAACGGTGCTTCCTACACACACGGTCTATATCTAGTTCAACTCTGCTTAGGAAACTGACAAGAACAGTAGATCCTCTTCAGTCCAATACACTGTACATGCTGGGAACAGACGCCAGTGCTATTTGCCCTGTGTATGACAATGGGAGCGCAATTGTGACTCTTCTTACCAGAAAAAAACTCTTGCTCGTAGGACCAGAAACTGCATGTGATTCAACTCCATTTAGGACTGGGAAACAAATGCTAGCTCGCGTTACAAGAAACACACTCTGCTTTTGAGAAAAGGGCACTCTTCTACTCTACTGTGTTTCCTATGGGTTCGAACAGTGAGCTGGCTCAGTACAAAAGAACTGTGCTTCAACACACACGGCCATATCTAGTTCAATTCTGCTTAGGAAACTGACAAGAACAGTACCTCCTCTTCAGTCCAATACACTGTACTTGCTGGGAACAAACGCGAAAGCTATTTGCACTGTCTATGGCAATAGGAGCACAATAGTGACTTTCCTTACCAGAAAACAACTCTTGCTCTTAGGACTGAAAACTGCATGTAATTCAACTCCATTTAGAACTGGGAAATAAACGCCAGCTTGCCTTACAAGAAACACACTCTGCTTTTGAGAAAAGAGCACTCTTCTACTCTGCTGTGTTTCCTATAGGGCCAAAACAGTGAGCTTGCTCAGAACAAAAGAACTGTGCTTCCTACAACACGGGCCATATCTAGTTCAACTCTGCTTAGGAAACTGACAAGAACAGTAGCTCCTCTTCAGTCCAGTACACTTTACTTGCTGGGAACAGATACCAGTGCTATTTGCCCTGATTATGACAATGGGAGCATAATAGTGATTCTTCTTACCAGAAAACAACTCTTGCTTGTAGGACCAGAAACTGCATGTGATTCAACTTTATTTAGGACTGGGAAACAAACACTATCTCGCCTTACAAGAAACACACTCTGCTTTTGAGAAAAGAGCACTCTTCTACACTACTGTGTTTCCTATGTGGTCCGAACAGTGAGCTTGCTCAGAACAAAAGAACTGTGCTTCCTACACACACGGGCCATATCTAGTTCAACTCTGCTTAGGAAACTGACAAGAACAGTACCTCCTCTTCAGTCCAATACACTGTACATGCTGAGAACAGACGCCAGTGCTATTTGCCCTGTGTATGACAATGGGAGCGCAATTGTGACTCTTCTTACCAGAAAACAACTCTTGGTCGTAGGACCAGAAACTGCATGTGATTCAACTCTATTTAGGACTGGGAAACAAACGCTAGCTCGCCTTACAAGAAACACACTCTGCTTTTGAGAAAAGAGCACTCTTCTACTCTAATGTGTTTCCTATGGGTTCGAACAGTGAGCTGGCTCAGTACAAAAGAACTGTGCTTCCTACACACACAGACATATCTAGTTCAATTCTGCTTAGGAAACTGACAAGAACAGTACCTCCTCTTCAGTCCAATACACTGTACATGCTGAGAATAGACGCCAGTGCTATTTGCCCTGTGAATGAAAATGGGAGCGCAATAGTGACTCTTCTTACCAGAAAACAACTCTTGCTCGTAGGACCAGAAACTGCATGTGATTCAACTCCATTTAGGACTGGGAAACAAACACTAGCTCGCCTTACAAGAAACACACTCTGCTTTTGAGAAAAGAGCACTCTTCTACTCTACAGTTTTTACTATGGGTTCGAGCAGTGAGCTTGCTCAGAACAAAGGAACTGTGCTTCCTACACACACGGGCCATATCTAGTTCAACTCGGCTTAAGAAACTGACAAAAACAGTACCTCCTCTTCAGTCCAATACACTCTCCTTGCTGGGAACAGACGCGAGCGCTACTGGCACTGTATATGGCAATGGGAGCGCAATAGTGACTCTTCTTACCAGAAAACAACTCTTGGTCGTAGGACCACGAACTGCATGGGATTCAACTCCATTTCAGACTGGGAAACAAACACTAGCTCACGTTATAAGAAACACACTCTGCTTTTGAGAAAAGAGCACTCTTCTACTCTACTGTGTTTCCTATGGGGTCCGAACAGTGAGCATGCTCAGAACAAAAGAACTGTTCTTCCTACAGACAGGGGCCATATCTAGTTCAACTCTGCTTAGGAAACTGACAAGAACAGTAGCTCCTCTTCAGTACAATACACTGTACTTGCTGGGAACAGACGCCAGGGCTATTTACACTGTGTATGATAATGGGAGCACAATAGTGACTTTCCTTACCAGTAAACAACTCTTGCTCGTAGGACCAAAAAGTGCATGTGACTCAAATCCATTTAGGACTGGGAAACAAATGCTAGTTCGCCTTACAAGAAACACACTCTGCTTTTGAGAAAAGAGCACTCTTCTACTCTACTGTGTTTCCTATGGGTTCGAACAGTGAGCTTGCTCAGTACAAAAGAACTGTGCTTCCTACACACACGGCCATATATAGTTCAATTCTGCTTAGGAAACTGACAAGAACAGTAGCTCCTCTTCAGTCCAATACACTGTACATCCTGGGAAGAGACACGAGTGCTACTTGCACTGTGTATGGCAATGGGAGCATAATAGTGACTCTTCTTACCTGAAAACAACTCTTGCTCGTAGGATCAGAAACTGCATGGGATTCAACTCCATTTTGGACTGGGAAACAAACGCTAGCACTCCTTACAAGAAACACACTCTGCTTTTGAGGAAAGAGCACTCTTCTACTCTAATGTGTTTCCTATAGGGCCAGAACAGTGAGCTTGCTCAGAACAAAAGATTTGTGCCTCCTACACACACCGACTACATCTAGTTCAACTCTGCTTAGGAAACTGACAAAAACAGTAGAACCTCTTCAGTCCAATAAACTGTACATGCTGGGAACAGACGCCAGTGCTATTTGTCCTGTATATGAAAATGGGAGAGCAATAGTGACTCTTCTTACCAGAAAACAACTCTGGCTCTTAGGACCAGAAACTGCATGTGATACAACTCCATTTAGGACTACGAAACAAACGCTAGCTCGCCTTACAAGAAACACACTCTGCTTTGGAGAAAAGAGTACTCTTTTACTCTACAGTGTTTCCTATGGGGTCGGAACAGAGAGCTTGCTCAGAAAAAAAGAACTGTGCTTCCTACACATGCGGGCCATATCTAGTTCAACTCTACTTAGGAAACTGACAAGAACAGTAGCTCCTCTTCAGTCCAATACACTGTACTTAATGAGAACAGACGCGAGTGCTATTTACACTGCGTATGTCAATGGGATCACAATAGTGACTTTCCTTGCCAGAAAACAACTCTTCCTCGTAGGACCAAAAACTGCATGTGATACAACTCCATTTAGGACTGGGAAACAAACTCTAGCTTGCCTTACAAGAAACACACTTTTCTTTTGAGCAAAGATCACTCTTCTACTCTACTGTGTTTCCTATAGGGCCAGAACAGTGAGCTTGCTCAGAACAAAAGAACTGTGCTTCCTACATACACAGCCATATGTAGTTCAATTCTGCTTAGGAAACTGACAAGGACAGCAGCTCCTCTTCAGTCCAATACACTCTCCTTGCTGGGAACAGACGCGAGTGCTATTTGAACTGTATATGGCAAAGGGAGCGCAATAGAGACTCTTCTTACCAGAAAACAACTCTTGCTCGTAGGACCAGAAACTGCATGTGATTCAACTCCATTTAGGACTGGGAAACAAACGCTAGCTCGCCTTAGAAGAAACACACTCTGCTTTTGAGAAAAGAGCACTCTTCTACTCTACTGTGTTTCCTATGGGTTCGAACAGTGAGCTTGCTCAGTACAAAAGAACTGTGCTTCCTACACACACGGCCATATATAGTTCAATTCTGCTTAGGAAACTGACAAGAACAGTAGCTCCTCTTCAGTCCAATACACTGTACATCCTGGGAAGAGACACGAGTGCTACTTGCACTGTGTATGGCAATGGGAGCATAATAGTGACTCTTCTTACCTGAAAACAACTCTTGCTCGTAGGATCAGAAACTGCATGGGATTCAACTCCATTTTGGACTGGGAAACAAACGCTAGCACTCCTTACAAGAAACACACTCTGCTTTTGAGGAAAGAGCACTCTTCTACTCTAATGTGTTTCCTATAGGGCCAGAACAGTGAGCTTGCTCAGAACAAAAGATTTGTGCCTCCTACACACACGGGCCATATCTAGTTCAACTCTGCTTAGGAAACTGACAAAAACAGTAGAACCTCTTCAGTCCAATAAACTGTACATGCTGGGAACAGACGCCAGTGCTATTTGTCCTGTATATGAAAATGGGAGAGCAATAGTGACTCTTCTTACCAGAAAACAACTCTGGCTCTTAGGACCAGAAACTGCATGTGATACAACTCCATTTAGGACTACGAAACAAACGCTAGCTCGCCTTACAAGAAACACACTCTGCTTTGGAGAAAAGAGTACTCTTTTACTCTACAGTGTTTCCTATGGGGTCGGAACAGAGAGCTTGCTCAGAAAAAAAGAACTGTGCTTCCTACACATGCGGGCCATATCTAGTTCAACTCTATTAGGAAACTGACAAGAACAGTAGCTCCTCTTCAGTCCAATACACTGTACTTAATGAGAACAGACGCGAGTGCTATTTACACTGCGTATGTCAATGGGATCACAATAGTGACTTTCCTTGCCAGAAAACAACTCTTCCTCGTAGGACCAAAAACTGCATGTGATACAACTCCATTTAGGACTGGGAAACAAACTCTAGCTTGCCTTACAAGAAACACACTTTTCTTTTGAGCAAAGATCACTCTTCTACTCTACTGTGTTTCCTATAGGGCCAGAACAGTGAGCTTGCTCAGAACAAAAGAACTGTGCTTCCTACATACACAGCCATATGTAGTTCAATTCTGCTTAGGAAACTGACAAGGACAGCAGCTCCTCTTCAGTCCAATACACTCTCCTTGCTGGGAACAGACGCGAGTGCTATTTGAACTGTATATGGCAAAGGGAGCGCAATAGAGACTCTTCTTACCAGAAAACAACTCTTGCTCGTAGGACCAGAAACTGCATGTGATTCAACTCCATTTAGGACTGGGAAACAAACGCTAGCTCGCCTTAGAAGAAACACACTCTGCTTTTGAGAAAAGAGTACTCTTCTACTCTACTGTGTTTCCTATGGGTTCGAACAGTGAGCTTGCTCAGTACAAAAGAACTGTGCTTCCTACACACACGGCCATATATAGTTCAATTCTGCTTAGGAAACTGACAAGAACAGTAGCTCCTCTTCAGTCCAATACACTGTACATCCTGGGAAGAGACACGAGTGCTACTTGCACTGTGTATGGCAATGGGAGCATAATAGTGACTCTTCTTACTAGAAAACAACTCTTGCTCGCAGGACCAGATACTGCATGTGATTCAACTCCATTAAGGACTGGGAAACAAACGCTAGTTTGCCTTACAAGAAATACACTCTGCTTTTGAGAAAAGGGCACTATTCTACTCTACTGTATTTCCTATAGGGCGAGAATAGTGAGCTTGCTCAGAACAAAAGAACTGCGCTTCCTACACACGGGCTATATCTAGTTCAACTCTGCTTAAGAAACTGACAAGAACAGTAGATCCTCTTCATTCCAATAAACTGTACATGCTGGGAACAGACGCCAGTGCTATTTGCCCTGTGTATGATAATGGGAGAGCAATAGTGACTCTTCTTACCAGAAAACAACTATTGCTCGTAGGACCAGAAACTGCATGTGATTCAACTCCATTTAGGACTGCGAAACAAACGCTAGCTAGCCTTACAAGAAACGCACTCTGCTTTTGAGAAAAGAGCACTCTTCTACTCTACTGTGTTTCCTTTGGGGTCCAAACAGTGAGCTTGCTCAGAATTAAAGAACTGTGCTTCCTACATACAAGGGCCATATCTAGTTCAACTCTGCTTAGGAAACTGACAAGAACAGTAGCTCCTCTTCAGTCCAATACAGTCTCCTTGCTGGGAACAGACGCAAGTGCTATTTGCACTGAATATGGCAATGGGAGCGCAACAGTGACTCCTCTTACCGGAAAACAACGCTTGCTCGTAGGACCAAAAACTGCATGTGACTCAACTCCATTTAGACTGGGAAACAAACGCTAGCTCGCCTTACAAGAAACACACTCTGCTTTTGAGAAAAGAGCACTCTTCTACTCTAGTAGATACTCTTCAGTCCAATACACTGTACATGCTGGGAACAGACGCCAGTGCTATTTGTTCTGTGCATGACAGTGGGAGCGCAATAGTGACTCTTCTTACCAGAAAACAACTCTTCCTGTAGGACCAGAAACTGCATGTGATTCAATTCCATTTAGGACTGGGAAACAAACGCTAGCTCGCCTTACAAGGAACACACTCTGTTTTTGAGAAAAGAGCCCTCTTCTTCTCTACTGTGTTTCCTATGGGGTCCGAAAGTAAGCTTGCTCAGAACAAAAGAACTGTGCTTCCTACACATACGGCCATATCTAGTTCAACTCTGCTTAGGAAACTGACAAGAACAGTAGATCCTCTTCAGTCCTATACACTGTATATGCTGGGAACAGACGCCAGTGCTATTTGCTCTCTTTATGAGAATGGGAGCGCAATAGTGACTCTTCTTACCAGAAAACGACTCTTGCTCATAGGACCAGAAACTGCATGTCATTCAAAACTATTTATGACTGGGAAATATATGCTAGCTTGCCTTACAGGAAACACACTCTGCTTTTGAGAAAAGAGCCCTCTTCTACTCTACTGTGTTTCCTATGGGGTCCGAACAGTGAGCTTGCTCAGAACAAAAGAACAGTGCTTCCTACACATATGGGCCATATCTAGTTCAACTCTGCTTAGGAAACTGACAAGAACAGTAGATCCTCTTCAGTCCAATACACTGTACTTGCTGGGAACAGACGCGAGTGCTTTTGCACTGTGTATGGCAAAGGGAGTGCTATAGTGACTTTCCTTACCAGAAAACAACTCTTGCTAGTAGGACCAAAAACTGCATGCAATTCAATTCCATTGAGAACTGGGAAATAAACGCTAGCACGCCTTACAAGAAACACACTCTGCTTTTGAGAAAGAGCACTCTTCTACTCTACTGTGTTTCCTAATGGGTCTGAACAGTGAGATTGCTCAGAACAAAAGAACTGTGCTTCCTACACACACGGGCCATATCTAGTTCAATTCTGCTTAGGAAACTGACAAGAACAGTAGATCCTCTTCAGTCCAATACACTGTACATGCTGGGAACCGATGCCAGTGCTATTTGCCCTGTGTATGACAATGGGAGCGCAATAGTGACTCTTCTTACCAGAGAACAACTCTTGCTCGTAGGACCAGAAACTGCATGTGATTCAACTCCATTTATGACTTAGAAACAAACGCTAGCTCGCTTTACAAGAAACACACTCTGCTTTTGAGAAAAGAGCCCTCTTCTACTCTACTGTGTTTACTATGTGGTCCGAACAGTGAGCTTGCTCAGAACAAAGAACTGTGCTTCCTACACACACGGGCCATACTAGTTCAACTCTGCTTAGGAAACTGACAAGAACGGTAGATCCTCTCAGTCCAATACACTGTACATGCTGGGAACCCATGCCAGTGCTATTTGCCCTGTGTATGACAATGGGAGCGTAATAGTGACTCTTTTTACCAGAAAACAACTCTTGGTCATAGGACCAGAAACTGCATGTGAATCAACTCCATTTAGGACTTGGAAACAAACGCTAGCTCGCCTTACAAGAAACACACTCTGCTTTTGAGATAAGAGACTTCTTCTACTCTACTGTGTTTCCTATGGGGTCCGAAAGTGAGCTTGCTCAGAACAAAAGAACTGTGCTTCCTACACACACGGCAATATCTAGTTCAACTCTGCTTAGGAAACTGACAAGAACAGTAGCTCCTCTTCAGTCCAACACACTGTACATGCTGGGAACAGACGCCAGTGCTATTTGCCTTGTGTATGACAATGGGAGCGCAATAGTGACTCTTCTTATCAGAAAACAACTCTTGCTCGTAGGACTAGAAACTGCATGTGATTCAACTCCATTTAGGAATGGGAAACAAACGCTAGCTCGCCTTACAGGAAACACATTCTGCTTTTGAGAAAAGAGCACTCTTCTTCTCTATTGTGTTTCCTAAGTGTTCCAAACAGTGAGCTTGCTCAGAACAAAAGAACTGTGCTTCCTACACACACGGGCCATATCTAGTTCAACTCTGCTTAGGAAACTGACAAGAACAGTAGCTCCTCTTCAGTCCAATACACAGTACATGCTGGGAACAGATGCCAGTGCTATTTGCACTGTGTATGACAAAGGGAGCACAATAGTGACTCTTCTTAGCAGAAAACAACTCTTGCTCGTAGGACCAGAAACTGCATGTGAGTCAACTCCATATTGGACTGGGAAAAAAACACTAGCTCACCTTACAAGAAACACACTCTGCTTTTGAGAAAAGAGCACTCTTCTACTCTACTGTGTTTCCTATGTGGTCCGAACAGTGAGCTTGCTCAGAACAAAAGAACTGTGCTTCCTACACACACAGGCCATATCTAGTTCAACTCTGCTTAGGAAACTGACAAGAACAGTAGCTCCTCTTCAATCCAATACACTGTACTAGCTGGGAACCGACGCCAGTGCTATTTGCACTGTGTATGGCAATGGGAGCGCAAGAGTGACTTTCCTTACCAGAAAACAACTCTTGCTCGTAGGACCAGAAACTGCATGTGATTCAACTACATTTAGGACTGGAATACAAACTCTAGCTCGCCTTACAAGAAACACACTTTGCTTTTGAGAAAAGAGCACTCTTCTACTCTACTGTGTTTCCTATGTGTTCCGAACAGTGAGCTTGCTCAGAACAAAAGAACTGTGCTTCCTACACACACGGGGAATATCTAGTTCAACTCTGCTTAGGAAACTGAAAAGAACAGTAGCTCCTCTTCAGTCCAATACACTGTACTTCCTGGGAACAGACGCGAGTGCTATTTGCACTGTGTATTGCAATGGGAGCACAATAGTGACTCTTCTTACCAGAAAACAACTCTTGCTCGTAGGACCAAAAACTGTATGTGATTCAAATCCATTTAGGATGAGGAAACAAACGATAGCTCGCCTTACGAGAAACACACTCTGCTTTTGAGAAAAGAGCACTCTTCTACTCTACTGTGTTTCCTACAGGGCCAGAACAGTGAGCTTGCTCAGAACAAAAGAACTGTGCTTCCTACACACACGGGCCATATCTAGTTCAACTCTGCTTAGGAAACTGACAAGAACAGTATATCCTCTTCAGTCCAATACACTGTACATGCTGGGAACAGACGCCAGTGCTATTTGCTCTGTGTATGACATTGGGAGCACAATAGTGACTCTTCTTACCAGAAAACATCTCTTGCTCATAGGACCAGAAACTGCATGTGATTCAACTCCATTTAGGACTGGGAAAAAAACGCTAGCTTGCCTTACAAGAAACACTCTCTGCTTTTGAGAAAAGCACACTCTTCTACTCTACTGTGTTTCCTATGGGTTCTGAACAGTGAGCTTGCTCAGAACAAAAGAACTGTGCTTCCAACACACGGGCCATATCTAATTCAACTCTGATTAGGAAACTGACAAGAACAGTAGCTCCTCTTCAGTCCAATACACTGTACTTGCTGGGAACAGACGCGAGTGCTATTTGCACTGTGTATGTAAAAGGGAGCGCAATAGTGACTTTCCTTACCAGAAAACAACTCTTGCTCGTAGGACCAAAAACTGCATGTGATTCAACTCCATTTAGAACTGGGAAATAAACGCTAGCTCGCCTTACAAGAAACACACTCTGCTTTTGAGAAAGAGCACTCTTCTACTCTACTGTGTTTCCTATAGGGCCAGAACAGTGAGCTTGCTCAGATCCAAAGAACTGTGCTTCAAACACCCACGGCCATATCTAGTTCAATTCTGCTTAGGAAACTGACAAGAACATTAGATCCTCTTCAGTCCAATACACTGTACATACTGGGAACAGATGCGAGTGCTATTTGCACTGTGAATGGCAATGGAGGGCAATAGTGACTCCTCTTACCAGACTACAAATCTTGCTCGTAGGACCAGAAAATGCATGGGATTTAACTCCATTTAGAACTGGGACACAAACGCTAGCTTGCCTTACAAGAAACACACTCTGCTTTTGAGAAAAGAGCCCTCTTCTACTTTACTGTGTTTGTATGGGGTCCGAAAGTGAGCTTGCTCAGAAAAAAAGAACTGTGCTTCTTACACACGGCCATATATAGTTCAATTCTGCTTAGGAAACTTACAAGAACAGTAGATCCTCTTCAGTCTAATACACTGTACATGCTGGTAACAGACCCCAGTGCTATTTGCTCTGTGGATGACAATGGGAGCGCAATAGTGACTCTTCTTACCAGAAAACAACTCTTACTCATAGGACAGGAATCTGCATGTGCTTCAACTCCATTTAGGACTGGGAAACAAACGCTAGCTTGCCTTACATGAAACACACTCTGCTTTTGAGAAAAGAGCTCTCTTCTACTCTACTGTGTTCCCTAGGGGTCCGACAGTGAGCTTGCTCAGAAAAAAAGAACTGTGCTTCCTACACACAGGGCCATATCTAGTTCAACTCTGCTTAGGAAACTGACAAGAACAGCAGATCCTCTTCAGTCCAATACACTGTACATGCTGGGAACAGACGCAAGGGCTGTTTGCCTTGTGTATGACAATGGGAGCGGAATAGTGACTCTTCTTACCAGAAAACAACTCTTGCTGGTAGGACCAGAAACTGCATGTGATTCAACTCCATTTAGAACTGGGAAACAAACGCTAGCTTGCCTTACGAGAAACACTCTCTTCTTTTGAGAAAAGAGCACTCTTCTGCTCTAATGTGTTTCCTATGTGTTCTGAACAGTGAGCGTGCTCAGAACAAAAGAACTGTGCTTCCTACACACACGGCCATATCTAGTACACCTCTGCTTAGGAAAATGACAAGAGCACTAGCTCCTCTTCAGTCCAATACACTGTATTTGCTGGGAACAGACACGAGGGCTATTTGCACTGTGTATGGCAAAGGGAGCGCAATAGTGACTTTCCTTACCAGAAAAAACTCTTGCTGGTAGGACCAAAAACTGCATGTGATTCAACTCCATTTAGAACTGAGAAATAAACGCTAGCTCGCCTTACAAGAAACACACTCTGCTTTTGAGAAAGAGCACTCTTCTTCTATACTGTGTTTCCTATGGGGCCCGAACAGTGAGCTTGCCTAGAACAAAAGAACTGTGCTTCCTACACACACCGCCATATCTAGGTTAATTCTGCTTAGGAAACTGACAAGAACAGTAGATCCTCTTCAGTCCAATAGACTGTACATGCTGGGAACAAAGGCGAGTGCTATTTGCACTGTGAATGGCAATGGAGGGCAATAGTGACTCTTCTTACCATAAAACAAATCTTGCTCGTAGGACCAGAAAATGAATGGTATTCAACTCCATTTAGAACTGGGAAAAAAACACTAGCTTGCCTTACAAGAAACACACTATGATTTTGAGAAAAGAGCACTCTTCTACGCTACTGTGTTTCCTATGGTGTCCGAACAGTGAGCTTGCTCAGAACAAAAGAACTGTGCTTCCTGGACTCACGGGCCATATCTAGTTCAACACTGCTTAGAAAACTGACAAGAACAGTAGCTTCTCTTCAGTCCAATACACTGTACTTTCTGGGAACAGACTTGAGTCATATTTGCTCTGTTTATGGCAATGGGAGCGCAATAATTACTCTTCTTAACAGAAAACAACTCTTGCTCATAGGACCAGAAACTGCATGGGATTCAACTCCATTTAGGACTTGGAAACAAACCCTAGCTCTCCTTACAAGAAACACACTCTGCTTTTGAGAAAAGAGCTCTCTTCTTCTCTACTGTGTTTCCTATGGGGTCCGAAAGTGAGCTTGCTCAGAACAAAAGAACTGTGCTTCCTACACACACGGGCCATATCTAGTTCAACTCTGCTTAGGAAACTGACAAGAACAGTAGATCCTCTTCAGTCCAATACACTGTACATGCTGGGAACAGACGCCAGTGCTATTTGCTCTGTGTATGACATTGGGAGTGCAATAGTAACTCTTCTTACCAGAAAACGTCTCTGGCTCATAGGACCAGAAACTGCATGTGATTCAACTCCATTTAGGACTGGGAAACAAACGCTAGCTCGCCTTACAAAAAACACACTATGCTTTTGAGAAAGAGCACTCTTCTACTCTACTGTGTTTCCTATAGGGCCAGAACAAAGAGCTTGCTCAGATCCAAAGGACTGTGCTTCCTACACCCACGGCCATATCTAGTTCAAATCTGCTTAGGAAACTGACAAGAACAGTAGATCCTCTTCAGTCCAATACACTGTACTTGCTGGGAACAGACACGAGTGCTATTTGCACTGTGTATGGCAAAGGGAACGCAATAGTGACTTTCCTTACCAGAAAAAACTCTTGCTGGTAGGACCAAAAACTGCATGTGATTCAACTCCACTTAGAACTGAGAAATAAACGCTAGCTCGCCTTACAAGAAACACACTCTGCTTTTGAGAAAAAAGCCCTCTTCTACTTTACTGTCTTTCCTATGGGGTCCGAAAGTGAGCTTGCTCAGAACAAAAGAACTGTGCTTCCTACACACACAGGCCATATCTAGTTCAATTCGGCCTAGGAAACTGACAAGAACAGTAGATCCTCTTCAGTCCAATACACTGTACATGCTGGGAAACGACGCCAGTGCTATTTGCTCTGTGTATGACAATGGGAGCGCAATAGTGACTCTTCTTACCAGAAAACAACTCTTGCTCTTAGGACCAGAAACTGCATGTGATTCAACTCCATTTAGGACTGGGAAACAAACGCTAGCTTTCCTTACAAGAAACACACTCTGCTTTTGCGAAAAGAGCCCTCTTCTACTCTACTGTGTTTCCTATGAGGTCCGAAAAGTGAGCTTGCTCAGAACAAAAGAACTGTGCTTCCTACACACACGGGCCATATCTAGTTCAACTCTGCTTAGGAAAATTTCAAGAACAGTAGCTCCTCTTCAGTCCAATACACTGTACTTGCTGGGAACAGACACGAGTGCTATTTGCACCGTGTATGGCAATGGGAACACAATAGTGACTCTTCTTACCAGAAAACAACTCTTGCTCGTAGGACCAGAAACATCATGTGATTCAACTCCATTTAGGACTGGGAAACAAACGCTAGCTTGCCTTACGAGAAACACACTCTGCTTTTGAGAAAAGAGCACTCTTCTACTGTACTGTGTTTCCAATGGGGTCCGAACAGTGAGCTTGCTCAGAACAAAAGAACTGTGCTTCCTACACACACGGCCATATCTAGTTCAATTCTGCTTAGGAAACTGACAAGAACAGTAGATCCTCTTCAGTCCAATACACTGTACATGCTGGGAACAGAAGCCAGTGCTATTTGCCCTGTGTATGACAATGGGAGCACAATAGTGACTCTACTTACCAGAAAACAACTCTTGCTCATAGGACCAGAAACTGCATGTGATTCAACTCCATTTAGTACTGGGAAACAAAAACTAGCTCGCCTTACAAGAAACACACTCTGCTTTTGAGAAAAGGGCACTATTCTACTTTAATGTGTTTCCTATGGTGTCCGAACAGTGAGCTTGCTCAGAACAAAAGAACTGTGCTTCCTACACACACAGGCCATATCTAGTTCAACTCTGCTTAGGAAACTGACAAGAACAGTAGCTCCTCTTCAGGACAATACACTGTACTTGCTGGGAACAGACGTGAGTGCTATTTGCACTGTGTAGGGCAATGGGAGCGCAATAGTGACTTTCCTTACCAGAAAACAACTCTTGCTCGTAGGACCAAAAACTGCATGGGATTCAAATCTATTCAGGACTTGGAAACAAACGCTAGCTTGTCTTACAAGTAACACACTCTGCTTTTGAGAAATGGGCACTCTTCTACTCTACTGTGTTTCCTATTGGGTCCGAACAGTGAGCTTGCTCAGAACAAAAGAACTGTGCTTCCTACACACACGGCCATATCTAGTTCAACTCTGCTTAGGAAACTGACAAGAACACTAGATCCTCTTCAGTCCAATACACTGTACAATCTGGGAACAGACGGCAGTGCTATTTGCCTTGTGTATGACAATGGGAGCACATTAGTGACTCTTCTTACCGGAAAACAACTCTTGCTCGTAGGACCAGAAATTGCATGTGATTCAACTCCATTTAGGATTGGGAAACAAACGCTAGCTCACCTTACAAGAAACACACTCTGCTTTTGAGAAAAGAGCCCTCTTCTACTTTACTGTGTTTGTATGGGGTCCGAAAGTGAGCTTGCTCAGAAAAAAAGAACTGTGCTTCTTACACACGGCCATATCTAGTTCAATTCTGCTTAGGAAACTTACAAGAACAGTAGATCCTCTTCAGTCTAATACACTGTACATGCTGGGAACAGACGCCAGTGCTATTTGCTCTGTGTATGACAATGGGAGCGCAATAGTGACTCTTCTTACCAGAAAACAACTCTTACTCGTCGGACCAGAAACTGCATGTGCTTCAACTCCATTTAGGACTAGGAAACAAACGCTAGCTTGCCTTACAAGAAACACACTCTGCTTTTGAGAAAAGAGCCCTCCTCTACTCTACTGTGTTTCCTATGGTGTCCGAACAGTGAGCTTGCTCAGAACAAAAGAACTGTGCTTCCTACACACATGGGCCATATCTAGTTCAACTGTGGTTAGAAAACTGACAAGAACAGTAGGTCCTCTTCAATCCAATACACTGTACATGCTGGGAACAGATGCCAGTGCTATTTGCCCTGTGTATGACAATTGGAGCGCAATAGTGACTCTTTTTACCAAAAACAACTCTTGGTCGTAGGACCAGAAACTGCATGTGACTCAACTCCATTTAGGACTTGGAAACAAACGCTAGCTCGCCTCTACAAGAAATACACTCTGCTTTTGAGAAAAGATCCCTCTTCTACTCTACTGTGTTCCCTAGGGGTCCGAAAGTGAGCTTGCTCAGAAAAAAAGAACTGTGCTTCCTACACACACGGCCATATCTAGTTCAACTCTGCATAGGAAACTGAAAAGAACAGTAGATCCTCTTCAGTCCAATACACTGTACATGCTGGGAACAGACGCAAGTGCTGTTTGCCTTGTGTATGACAATGGAGCGCAATAGTGACTCTTTTTACCAGAAAACAACTCTTGCTCGTAAAACCAGAAACTGCATGTGATTCAACTCCATTTAGGACTCGGAAAGAAACGCTAGCTTGCCTTACGAGAAACACTCTCTGCTTTTGAGAAAAGAGCACTCTTCTGCTCTAATGTATTTCCTATGGGGTCCGAACAGTGAGCTTGCTCAGAAGAAAAGAACTGTGCTTCCTACACACACGGCCATATCTAGTTCAACTCTGCTTAGGAAAATGACAAGAGCACTAGCTCCTCTTCAGTCCAATACACTGTACTTGCTGGGAACAGACACGAGTGCTATTTGCACTGTGTATGGCAAAGGGAGCGCAATAGTGACTTTCCTTACCAGAAAAAACTCTTGCTGGTAGGACCAAAAACTGCATGTGATTCAACTCCATTTAGAACTGAGAAATAAACGCTAGCTCGCCTTCCAAGAAACACACTCTGCTTTTGAGAAAGAGCACTCTTCTACTCTACTGTGTTTCCTATGAGGCCCGAACAGTGAGCTTGCTAAGAACAAAAGAACTGTGCTTCCTACACACACGGCCATATCTAGGTTAATTCTGCTTAGGAAACTGACAAGAACAGTAGATCCTCTTCAGTCCAATACACTGTACAAGCTGGGAACCGACGCCAGTGCCATTTGCCCTGTGTATGACAATGGGAGCGCAATAGTGACTCTTTTTACCAGAAAACAACTCTTGGTCGTAGGACCAGAAACTGCATGTGACTCAACTCCATTTAGGACTTGGAAACAAACCCTAGCTCACCATACAAGAAACACACTCTGCTTTTGAGAAAAAAGCCCTCTTCTACTTTACTGTCTTTCCTATGGGGTCCGAAAGTGAGCTTGCTAGAACAAAAGAACTGTGCTTCCTACACACACGGCCATATCTAGTTCAACTCTGCTTAGGAAACTGACAAGAACAGTAGATCCTCTTCAGTCCAATACACTGTACATGCTGGGAACAGACGCCAGTGCTATTTGCTCTGTGTATGACAATGGGAGCGCAATAGTGACTCTTCTTACCAGAAAACAACTCTTGCTCTTAGGACCAGAAACTGCATGTGATTCAACTCCATTTAGGACTGGGAAACAAACGCTAGCTTTCCTTACAAGAAACACACTCTGCTTTTGCGAAAAGAGCCCTCTTCTACTCTACTGTGTTTCCTATGAGGTCTGAACAGTGAGCTTGCTCAGAACAAAAGAACTGTGCTTCCTACACACACGGGCCATATCTAGTTCAACTCTGCTTAGGAAAATTTCAAGAACAGTAGCTCCTCTTCAGTCCAATACACTGTACTTGCTGGGAACAGACACGAGTGCTATTTGCACTGTGTATGGCAATGGGAACACAATAGTGAATCTTCTTACCAGAAAACAACTCTTGCTCGTAGGACCAGAAACTGCATGTGACTCAACTCCATGTAGGACTGGGAAACAATTGCTAGCTCACCTTATAAGAAAGACACTCTGCTTTTGAGAAAAGACCACTCTTCTACTAAACTGTGTTTCCAATAGGGCCAGAACAGTGAGCTAGCTCAGAACAAAAGAACTGTGCTTCCTACACACACGGGCCATATCTAGTTCAATTCTGCTTAGGAAAATGACAAGAGCAGTAGATCCTCTTCAGTCCACTACACTGTACATGATGGGTACCGACACCAGTGCTATTTGCCCTGTGTATGACAATGGGAGCGCAATAGTGCCTCTTGTTACCAGAAAACAACTCTTGCTTGTAGGACCAGAAACTGCATGTGACTCAACTCCATTTAGGACTTGGAAACAAACCCTAGCTCACCATACAAGAAACACACTCTGCTTTTGAGAAAAAAGCCCTCTTCTACTTTACTGTCTTTCCTATGGGGTCCGAAAGTGAGCTTGCTAGAACAAAAGAACTGTGCTTCCTACACACACGGCCATATCTAGTTCAACTCTGCTTAGGAAACTGACAAGAACAGTAGATCCTCTTCAGTCCAATACACTGTACATGCTGGGAACAGACGCCAGTGCTATTTGCTCTGTGTATGACAATGGGAGCGCAATAGTGACTCTTCTTACCAGAAAACAACTCTTGCTCTTAGGACCAGAAACTGCATGTGATTCAACTCCATTTAGGACTGGGAAACAAACGCTAGCTTTCCTTACAAGAAACACACTCTGCCTTTGCTAAAAGAGCCCTCTTCCACTCTACTGTGTTTCCTATGAGGTCTGAACAGTGAGCTTGCTCAGAACAAAAGAACTGTGCTTCCTACACACACGGGCCATATCTAGTTCAACTCTGCTTAGGAAAATTTCAAGAACAGTAGCTCCTCTTCAGTCCAATACACTGTACTTGCTGGGAACAGACACGAGTGCTATTTGCACTGTGTATGGCAATGGGAACACAATAGTGAATCTTCTTACCAGAAAACAACTCTTGCTCGTAGGACCAGAAACTGCATGTGACTCAACTCCATGTAGGACTGGGAAACAATTGCTAGCTCACCTTATAAGAAAGACACTCTGCTTTTGAGAAAAGACCACTCTTCTACTAAACTGTGTTTCCAATAGGGCCAGAACAGTGAGCTTGCTCAGAACCAAAGAACTGTGCTTCCTACACACACGGGCCATATCTAGTTCAATTCTGCTTAGGAAAATGACAAGAGCAGTAGATCCTCTTCAGTCCACTACATTGTACATGATGGGTACCGACACCAGAGCTATTTGCCCTGTGTATGACAATGGGAGCGCAATAGTGCCTCTTGTTACCAGAAAACAACTCTTGCTTGTAGGACCAGAAACTGCATGTGATTCAACTCCATTTAGGACTGGGAAACAAACGCTAGCTTGCCTTACCAGAAACACACTCTGCTTTTGAGAAAAGAGCACACTTCTACTCTACTGTGTTTCCTATGTGTTCCGAACAGTGAACTTGCTCAGAACAAAAGAACTGTGCTTCCTACACACACGGGCCATATCTAGTTCAACTCTGCTTAGGAAATTGACAAGAGCACTAGCTCCTCTTCAGTCCAATACACTGTACTTGCTGGGAACAGACACGAGTGATATTTGCACTGTGTATGGCAAAGGGAGCGCAATAGTGACTTTCCTTACCAGAAAAAACTCTTACTGGTAGGACCAAAAACTGCATGTGATTCAACTCCATTTAAAACTGGAAAATAAACACTAGCTCGCCATACAAGAAACACACTCCTCTTTTGAGAAAGAGCAGTCTTCTACTCTACTGTGTTTCCTATGGGGCCCGAACAGTGAGCTTGCTCAGAACAAAAGACCTGTGCTTCCTACACACGGCCATATCTAGTTTAATTCTGCTTAGGAAACTGACAAGAACAGTAGTTCCTCTTCAGTCCAATACACTGTACATGCTGGGAACAGACACCAGTGCCATTTGCCCTGTGTATGACAATGGGAGCGCAACAGTGACTCTTTTTACAAGAAAACAACTCTTGGTCGTAGGACAAGAAACTGCATGTGACTCAACTCCATTTAGGACTTGGAAACAAACCCTAGCTCGCCATACAAGAAACACACTCTGCTATTGAGAAAAAAGCCCTCTTCTACTATACTGTGTTTTCTAGGGGTCCGAAAGTGAGCTTGCTCAGAAAAAAAGAACTGTGCTTCTTACACACACGGCCATATCTAGTTCAACTCTGCTTAGGAAACTGACAAGAACAGTAGCTCCTCTTCAGTCCAATACCCTGTACTTGCTGGGAACAGACGCGAGTGCTATTTGCACTGTGTATGGCAAAGGGAGCACAAGAGTGACTCTGCTTACCAGAAAACAAATCTTGCTCATAGGACCAGAAACTGCATGTCATTCAACTCCGTTTATGATTGGGAAACAAACACTAGCTCACCTTACTAGAAACACACTCTGCTTTTGAGAAAAGAGCACTCTTCTATTCTACTGTGTTTCCTATAGAGCCAGAACAGTGAGCTTGCTCAGAACAAAAGAACTGTCCTTCCTAAACACATGGGCCATATCTACTTCAACTCTGCTTAGGAAACTGACAAGAACAGTAGCTTCTCTTCAGTACAATACACTGCACTTGCTGGGAACAGACGCCAGTGCTATTTGCACTGTGTATGGCAATGGGAGCACAATAGTGACTCTTCTTACCAGAAAACAACTCTTGCTCGTAGGACCAGAAACTGCATGTGATTCAACTCCATTTATGACTGGGAAACAAACACTAGCTCGCCTTACAAGATACACACTCTGCTTTTGAGAAAAGAGCCCTCTTCTACTCTACTGTGTTTCCTATGGGGTCTGAAAATGAGCTTGCTAAGAACAAAAGAACTGTGCTTCCTACACACACGGGCCATATCTAGTTCAACTCTGCTTAGGAAACTGACAAGAACAGTAGCTACTCTTCAGTCCAATACACTGTACTTGCTGGGAACAGACATGACTGCTATTTGCACTGTGTATGGCAATGGGAGCACAGTAGTGACTTTCCTTACCAGAAAACAACTCTTGCTCGTAGGACCAGAAACTGCATGTTATTCAACTCCATTCAGGACTGTGAAACAAACACTAGCTCGCTTTACAGGAAACAAACTCTGCTTTTGAGAAAAGGGCACTCTTCTTCTCTACTGTGTTTCCTATAGGGCCAGAACAGTGAGCTTGCTCAGAAAAAAAGAACTGTGCTTCCTACACACACGGGCCATATCTAGTTCAACTCTGCTTAGGAAACTGACAAGAACAGTAGATCCTCTTCAGGCCATTACACTGTACATGCTGGGAAGAGACGCCAGTGCTATTTGCCCTGTGTATGACAATGGGAGCGCAATAGTGACTCTTCTTACCAGAAAACAACTCTTGCTCATAGGACCAGAAACTGCATGTGATTCAACTCCATTTAAGACTGGGAAACAAACGCTAGCTTGCCTTACAAGAAACACACTCTGCTTTTGAGAAAAGAGCACTCTTCTACTCTACTGTGTTTCTTATGGGGTTCGAACAGTAAGCTTGCTCAGAATAAAAGAACTGTGCTTCCTAGACACATGGTCCATATCTAGTTCAACTCTGCTTAGGAAACTGACAAAAACAGTAGCTTCTCTTCAGTCCAATACCCTGTACTTGCTGGGAACAGACGTGAGTGCTATTTGCACTGTTTATGGCATAGGGAGCACAAGAGTGACTCTTCTTACCAGTAAACAACTCTTGCTGGTAGGACCAGAAACTCCATGTGATTCAACTCCGTTTATGATTGGGAAACAAACACTAGCTCGCCTTACAAGAAACACACTTTGCTTTTGAGGAAAGAGCACTCTTCTATTCTACTGTGTTTCCTATAGGGCCAGAACAGTGAGCTTGCTCAGAACAAAAGAACTGTCCTTCCTAAACACATGTACCATATCTACTTCAACTCTGCTTAGGAAACTGACAAAAACAGTAGCTTCTCTTCAGTCCAATACACAGTACTTGCTGGGAACAGACGCGAGTGCTATTTGTACTGTGTATGGCAATGGGAGCTCAAGAGTGACTCTTCTTACCAGAAAACAACTCTTGCTCGTAGGACCAGAAACTGCATGTGATTCAACTCCGTTTATGACTGGGAAACAAACACTAGCTCGCCTTACAGGAAGCACACTCTGCTTTTGAGAAAAGAGCACTCTTCTACTCTACTGTGTTTCCTATAGGGCCAGAACAGTGAGCTTGCTCAGAACAAAAGAACTGTGCTTCCTACACACACGGGCCATATCTAGTTCAACTCTGCTTAAAAAACTGACAAGAAAAGTAGCTTCTCTTCAGAACAATACACTGTACTTGCTTGGAACAGACGCCAGTGCAATTTGCACTGTGTATGGCAAAGGGAGCACAAGAGTGACTCTTCTTACCAGAAAACAACTCTGGCTCATAGGACCAGACACTGCATGTGATTCAACTCCATTTACGCCTCGGAAACAAACAAGCTTGCCTTGCAAGAAACACACTCTGCTTTTGAGAAAAGAGCACTCTTCTACACTACTGTGTTTCCTATAGGGCCAGAACAGTGAGCTTGCTCAGAACAAAAGAACTGTGCTTCCTACACACACGGGCCATATCTAGTTCAACTCCGTTTAGGACACTGACAAGAACAGAAGCTTCTCTTCAGTCCAATACACTGTATTTGCTGGGAACAGACGCTAGTGGTATTTGCCCTGTGTATGGCAAATGGAATGCAATAGTGACTCTTCTTAGCAGAAAACACCTCTTGCTTTCAGGACCAAAAACTGCATGTAATTCAACTCCATTTAAGACTGGGAAACAAAGACTAGCTCGCCCTACAAGAAACACACTCTGCTTTTGAGAAAAGAGCACTCTTCTAATCTTCAGTGTTTCCTATAGGGCCAGAACAGTGAGCTTGCTCAGAACAAAAGAACTGTGCTTCCGACACAAGGGCCATGTCTAGATCAACTCCACTTACGAAGATGACAAGAACAGTAGCTTCTCTTCAGTCCAATACACTGTACTTGCTGGGAACAGACACGAGTGCTATTTGCACAGTGTATGGCAATGAGAGCGCAATAGTAACTCTTCTTACCAGAAAACAACTCCTGCTCGTAGGACAAGAAACTGCATGTGATTCAACTTCATTTAGGACTGGGAAACAAACACTAGCTCGCCTTACAAGAAACACACTCTGCTTTTGAGAAAAGAGCACTCTTCGACTCTACTGTGTTTCCTATAGGGCCAGAACACTGAGCTTGCTCAGAACAAAAGAACTGTGCTTCCTACACACACGGGACATATCTACTTCAACTCTGCTTAGGTAACTGACAAGAACAGTAGCTTCTCTTCAGTACAATACACTGTACTTGCTGGGAACAAACGCGAGTGCTATTTGCACTGTGTATGGCAAATGGAGTGCAATAGTGACTCTTCTTACCAGAAAACAACTCTTGCTCATAGGACCAGAAACTGCATGTGATTCAACTCCGTTTAGGACTGGGAAACAAACACTAGCTCGCCTTGTAAGAGACACACTCTGCTTTTGAGAAAAGAGCACTCTTCTAATCTACAGTGTTTCCTATAGTGCCAGAACATTGAGATTGCTCAGAACAAAAGAACAGTGCTTCGGACACACGGGCCATATCTAGTTCAACTCTGCTTAGGAAACTGACAAGAACAGTAGCTTCTCTTCAGTCCAATACACTGTACTTGCTGGGAACAGAGGCTAGTGCTCTTTGCACTGTGTATGGCAAATGGAGCACAATAGTGACTCTTCTTACCAGAAAACAACTCTTGCTCGTAGGACCAGAAACTGCATGTGATTCAACTCCATTTCTGACTGGGAAACAAACACTAACTCGCCTTACAAGAAACACACTCTGCTTTTAGGAAAAGAGCACTCTTCTACTATACTGGGTTTCCTATAAGGCCAGAAGAGTGAGCTTGCTCAGAAAAAAAGAGCTGTGCTTCCTACACACATGGGTCATATCTAGTTCAACTCCGCTTAGGACACTGACAAGAACAATAGCTTCTCTTCAGACCAATACACTGTATTTGCTGGGAACAGACGCTAGTGCTATTTGCCCTGTGTATGGCAAATGGAATGCAATAGTGACTCTTCTTAGCAGAAAACACCTCTTGCTCATAGGACCAGAAACTGCATGTAATTCAACTCCATTTAGGACTGGGAAACAAAGACTAGCTCGCCCTACAAGAAACACACTCTGCTTTTGAGAAAAGAGCACTGTTCTAATCTACAGTGTTTCCTATAGGGCCAGAACAGTGAGCTTGCTCAGATCAAAAGAACTGTGCTTCCAACACACGGGCCATGTCTAGTTCAACTCCACTTAGGAAGCTGACAAGAACAGTAGCTTCTCTTCAGTCCAATACACTGTACTTGCTGGGAACAGAAGCTATTGCTATTTGCACTGTGTATGGCAGATGGAGCGCAATAGTGACTCTTCTTACCAGAAAACAACTCTTGCTAGTAGGACAAGAAACTGCATGTGATTCAACTCCATTTCTGACTGGGAAACAAATACTAGTTCGCCTTACAAGAAACACAATCTGTATTTGAGAAAAGCACACTCTTCTAATCTACTGTGTTTACTATAGGGCCAGAAGAGTGAGCTTGCTCAGAACAAAAGAACTGTGCTTCCGACACATGGGCCATATCTAGTTCAACTCTGCTTAGGAAACTGACAAGAACAGTAGCTTCTCTTCAGTCCAATGCACTGTATTTGCTAGGAACAGACGCCAGTGCTATTTGCACTGTGTATGACAATGGGAGCGCAAGAGGGACTCTTTTTACCAGAAAACAACTCTTGCTCTTAGGACCAGAAACTGCATGAGATTCAACTCCGTTTACGACTGGGAAACAAACACTAGCTCGCCTTACAAGAAACACACTCTGCTTTTGAGAAAAGCGCACACTTCTATTCTACTGTGTTTCCTATAGGGCCAGAACAGTGAGCTTGCTCAGAACAAAAGAACTGTGCTTCCTACACACACGGGCCATATCTAGTTCAACTCTGCTTAAGAAACTGACATGAACAGTAGCTTCTCTTCAGTCCAATACACTGTACGTGCTGCTAACAGACGCAAGTGCTATTTGCACTGTGTATTGCAATGGGAGCTCAAGAGTGACTCTTCTTACGAGAAAACAACTCTTGCTCATAGGACCAGAAACTGAGTGAGATTCACTCCGTTTCCGGCTGGGAAACAAACAGTAGCTCGCCTTGTAAGAAACACACTCTGCTTTTGAGAAAAGAGCACTCTTCTACTCTACTGTGTTTCCTATAGGGCCAGAACAATGAGCTTGCTCAGACCAAAAGAACTGTGCTTCTGACACACAGGCCATATCTAGTTCAACTCTGCTTGGGAAACTGACAAGAACAGTAGATTCTCTTCAGTCCAATACACTGTACTTGCTTGGAACAGACGCGAGTGCTATTTGCACTGTGTATGGCAAATGGAGCGCAATAGTGACTCTTCTTACCAGAAAACAACTCTTGTTCGTAGGACCAGAAACTGCATGTTATTCAACTCCATTTCTGACTGGGAAACAAACACTAACTCGCCTTACAAGAAACACACTCTGCTTTTAGGAAAAGAGCACTCTTCTACTATACTGGGTTTCCTATAAGGCCAGAAGAGTGAGCTTGCTCAGAAAAAAAGAGCTGTGCTTCCTACACACACGGGTCATATCTAGTTCAACTCCGCTTAGGACACTGACAAGAACTTTAGAACCTCTTCATTCCAATACACTGTACATGCTGGGAACAACGCCACTGCTCTTTGCCCTGTGTTATTCAACTCCATTTAGCACTGGGAAACAAATGCTAGCTCGCCTTATAAGAAACACACTCTGCTTTTGAGAAAAGAGCACTCTTCTACTCTAATGTGTTTCCTATGGGTTCGAATAGTGAGCTTGCTCAGTACAAAAGAACTGTGCTTCCTACACACACGGCCATATCTAGTTCAATTCTGCTTAGGAAACCTACAAGAACAGTAGTTCCTCTTCAGTCCCATACACTGTACATGCTGGGAACCGACGCCAGTGCTATTTGCCCTGTGTATGACAATGGGAGCGCAATAGTGACTCTTCTTACCAGAAAACAACTCTTGCTCGTAGGACCAGACACTGCATGTGATTCAACTCCATTTAGGACTGGGAAACAAACGCTAGCTAGCCTTAAAAGAAACACACTCTTCTTTTGAGAAAAGAGCACTCTTCTACTCTACTGTGTTTACTATGGGGTCTGAACAGTGAGCTTGCTCAGAACAAAAGAACTGTTCTTCCTACAGACAGGGGCCATATCTAGTTCAACTCTGCCTAGGAAACTGACAAGATCAGTAGCTCCTCTTCAGTCCAATACACTGTACTTGATGGGAACAGACGCGAGTCCTATTTGCACTGTGTGTGGCAGTGGGAGCACAATAATGACTTTCCTTACCAGAAAACAACTCTTGCTCGTAGGACCAAAAACTGCATGTGATTCAACTCCATTTAGGACTGGGAAACAAACGCTAGCTCGCCTTACAAGAAACATACTCTGCTTTTGAGAAAAGAGCACTCTTCTACTCTACTGTGTTTCCTATAAGGCCAAAACAGTGAGCTTGCTCAGAACAAAGAACTGTGCTTCCTACACACACGGGCCATATCTAGTTCAATTCTGCTTAGGAAACTGACAAGAACAATAGATCCTCTTCAGTCCCATACTCTGTAATTGCTGGGAACAGATGCCAGTGCTCTTTGCCCTGTGTATGACAATGGGAGCGCAATAGTGACTCTTCTTACCAGAAAACAACTCTTGCTCGTAGGACCAGAAACTGCATGTGATTCAACTCCATTTAGGACTGGGAAACAAACGCTAGCCTGCCTTACAAGAAACACACTCTACTTTTGAGAAAAGAGCACTGTTCTACTCTACTGTGTTTCCTATAGAGCCAGAATAGTGAGCGTGCTCAGAACAAAAGAACTGTGCTTCCTACACACACGGGCCGTATCTAGTTCAACTCTGCTTAGGAAACTGACAAGAACAGTAGCTCCTCTTCAGTCCAATACACTGTACTTGCTGGGAACAGACGCGAGTGCTATTTGCCCTGTGTATGGCAATGGGAGCACAATAGTGACTCTTCTTACCAAAAAACATCTCTTGCTCATAGGACCACAAACTGCATGTGACTCAACTCCATTTAGGACTGGGAAACAAACGCTAGCTTGCCTTAGAAGAAACACACTCTGCTTTTGAGAAAAGAGCACTCTTCTACTCTACTGTGTTTCCTTTAGGGCCAGAACAGTGAGCATGCTCAGAAAAAAAGTAGTGTGCTTAGTACACTCACGGGCCATATTTAGATCAATTCTGCTTAGGAAACTGACAAGATCAGTAGATCCTCTTCAGTCCAATACACTTTACTTGCTGGGAACAGATATCAGTGCTATTTGCCCTGTGTATGACAATGGGAGCGTAATAGTGATTCTTCTTACCAGAAAACAACTCTTGCTTGTAGGACCAGAAACTGCATGTGATTCAACTTTATTTAGGACTGGGAAACAAACGCTGTCTCGCCTTACAAGAAACACACTCTTCTTTTGAGAAAAGAGCACTCTTCTACACTACTGTGTTTCCTATGGGGTCCGAACAGTGAGCTTGCTCAGAACAAAAGAACTGTGCTTCCTACACACACGGGCCATATCTAGTTCAAATCTGCTTAGGAAACTGACAAGAACAGTACCTCCTCTTCAGTCCAATACACTGTACATGCTGAGAACAGACGCCAGTGCTATTTGCCCTGTGTATGACAATGGGAGCGCAATTGTGACTCTTCTTACCAGAAAACAACTCTTGGTCGTAGGACCAGAAACTGCATGTGATTCAACTCTATTTAGGACTGGGAAACAAACGCTAGCTGGCCTTACAAGAAACACACTCTGCTTTTGAGAAAAGAGCACTCTTCTACTCTACTGTGTTTCCTATGGGTTCGAACAGTGAGCTGGCTCAGTACAAAAGAACTGTGCTTCCTACACACACGGCCATATCTAGTTCAATTCTGCTTAGGAACCTGACAAGAACAGTACCTCCTCTTCAGTCCAATACACTGTACATGCTGAGAAACGATGCCAGTGCTATTTGCCCTGTGTATGACAATGGGATCGCAATAGTGACTCTTCTTACCAGAAAACAACTCTTGCTCGTAGGACCAGAAACTGCATGTGATTCAACTCCATTTAGGAGGGGGAAACAAACACTAGCTCGCCTTACAAGAAACACACTCTGCTTTTGAGAAGAGAGCACTCTTCTACTCTACTG
The DNA here is from genome assembly GCF_949786415.1 of Peromyscus eremicus. NCBI lineage: Eukaryota > Metazoa > Chordata > Mammalia > Rodentia > Cricetidae > Peromyscus > Peromyscus eremicus. The sequence continues at coordinate 54,156 of NW_026735007.1, read as the reverse complement.
TGTTTCCTATAGGGCCAGAATAGTTAGCTTGCTCAGAACAAAAGAACTGAGCTTCCTGCACACACGGGCCATATCTGGTTCAAGTCTGCTTAGGAAACTGAGAAGAAAAGTAGCACCTCTTCAGTCCAATACACTGTACTTGCTGGAAACAGACGCGAGTGCAATTTGCACTGTGTTTCAATGGGAGCGCAATGGTGACTCTTCTTACCAGAAAATAACTCTTGCTCGAAGGACCAAAAACTGCATGTGACTCAACTCCATTTAGGACTGGGAAACAAACGCTAGCTCGCCTTACGAGAAACACACTCTGCTTTTGAGAAAAGAGCATTCTTCTACTCTACTGTGTTTCCTATAGGGCCAGAACTGTGAGCTTGCTCAGAAAAAAAGAACTGTGCTTCCTACACACACGGGCCCTATCTAGTTCAATTCTGCTTAGGAAACTGACAAGAACAATAGAACCTCTTCATTCCAATACACTGTAGATGCTGGTAACAGACGCCAGTGCTATTTGCCCTGTGTATGACAATGGGAGCGCAATAGTGACTCTTTTTACCAGAAATCAACTCTTGCTCGTAGGACCACAAACTGCATGTGATTCAACTCCATTTAGGACTAGCTCACCTTACAAGAAACACACTCCGCTTTTGAGAAAAGAGCACTCTTCTACTCTACTGTGTTTCTTATGAGGTCCGAACAGTGAGCTTGCTCAGAACAAAAGAAATGTGCTTCCTACACACACGGGACATATCTAGTTCAACTCTGCTTAGGAAACTGACAAGAACAGTATATCCTCTTCAGTCCAATACACTGTACATGCTGGGAACAGACACGAGTGCTATTTGTACTGTGTGGCATAGGGATCGCAATAGTGACTATACTTTCCAGAAAACAACTCTTGCTCGTAGGACCAAAAACTGCATATGATTCGACTCCATTTAGGACTGGGAAACTAATGCTAGCTTGCCTTACACTAAACACACTCTGCTTTTGAGAAAAGAGCACTCTTCTACTCTACTGTGTTTCCTATTGGGTCCGAACAGTGAGCTTGCTCAGAACAAAAGAACTGTGCTTCCTACACACACGGGCCATATCTAGTTCAACTCTGCTTAGGAAACTGACAAGAAGAGTAGATCCTCTTCAGTCCAAAACACTGTACTTGCTGGGAACAGACGCGAGTGCTATTTGCACTATGTATCGCAATGGGAGCTCAAGAGTGACTCTTCTTACCGGAAAACAACTCTTGCTCGTAGGACAAGAAACTGCATGTGATTCAACTCCATTTCTGACTGGGAAACAAACACTAACTTGCCTTACAAGAAACACACTCTGGTTTTAGTAAAAGAGCACTCTTCTACTATACTGGGTTTCCTATAAGGCCAGAAGAGTGAGCTTGCTCAGAAAAAAAGAGCTGTGCTTCCTACACACACGGGTCATATCTAGTTCAACTCCGCTTAGGACACTGACAAGAACAGTAGCTTCTCTTCAGTCCAATACACTGTATTTGCTGGGAACAGATGCTAGTGCAATTTGCCCTGTGTATGGCAAATGGAATGCAATAGTGACTCTTCTTAGCAGAAAACACCTCTTGCTCGTAGGACCAGAAACTGCATGTAATTCAACTCCATTTAGGACTGGGAAACAAAGACTAGCTCGCCCTACAAGAAACACACTCTTCTTTTGAGAAAAGAGCACTGTTCTAATCTACAGTGTTTCCTATAGGGCCAGAACAGTGAGCTTGCTCAGAACAAAAGAACTGTGCTTCCAACACATGGGCCATGTCTAGTTCAACTCCACTTAGGAAGCTGACAAGAACAGTAGCTTCTCTTCAGTCCAATACACTGTACTTGCTGGGAACAGAAGCTAGTGCTATTTGCACTGTGTATGGCAAATGGAGCGCAATAATGACTCTTTTTACCAGAAAACAACTCTTGCTAGTAGGACAAGAAACTGCATGTGATTCAACTCCATTTCTGACTGGGAAACAAATACTAGTTCACCTTACAAGAAACACACTCTGTATTTGAGAAAAGCGCACTCTTCTAATCTACTGTGTTTCCTATAGGGCCAGAAGAGTGAGCTTGCTCAGAACAAAGAACTGTGCTTCCTACACACACGGGCCATATCTAGTTCAATTCTGCTTAGGAAACTGACAAGAACAATAGATCCTCTTCAGTCCCATACTCTGTACTTGCTGGGAACAGATGACAGTGCTCTTTGCCCTGTGTATGACAATGGGAGCGCAATAGTGACTCTTCTTACCAGAAAACAACTCTTGCTCGTAGGACCAGAAACTGCATGTGATTCAACTCCATTTAGGACTGGGAAACAAATGCTAGCCTGCCTTACAAGAAACACACTCTACTTTTGAGAAAAGAGCACTGTTCTACTCTACTGTGTTTCCTATAGGGCCAGAATAGTGAGCTTGCTCAGAACAAAAGAACTGTGCTTCCTACACACACGGGCCATATCTAGTTCAACTCTGCTTAGGAAACTGACAAGAACAGTAGCTCCTCTTCAGTCCAATACTCTGTACATGCTGGGAACAGACGCCAGTGCTATTTGCACTGTGTATGGCAATGGGAGAGCAATAGTGACTCTTGTTACCAGAAAACAACTCTTCCTCGTAGGACCAGAAACTGCATGTGATTCAACTCCATTTAGGACTGGGAAACAAACGCTAGCTGGCCTTACAAGAAATACACTCTGCTTTTGAGAAAAGAACACTCTTCTACTCTACTGTGTTTCCTATAGGGCCAGAACAGTGAGCCTGCTCAGAACAAAAGAACTGTGCTTCCTACACACACGGGCCATATCTAGTTCAACTCTGCTTAGGAAACTGACAAGAACAGTAGCTTCTCTTCAGTCCAATGCACTGTATTTGCTAGGAACAGACGCCAGTGCTATTTGCACTGTGTATGACAATGGGAGCGCAAGAGGGACTCTTTTTACCAGAAAACAACTCTTGCTCTTAGGACCAGAAACTGCATGAGATTCAACTCCGTTTACGACTGGGAAACAAACACTAGCTCGCCTTACAAGAAACACACTCTGCTTTTGAGAAAAGCGCACACTTCTATTCTACTGTGTTTCCTATAGGGCCAGAACAGTGAGCTTGCTCAGAACAAAAGAACTGTGCTTCCTACACACACGGGCCATATCTAGTTCAACTCTGCTTAAGAAACTGACATGAACAGTAGCTTCTCTCAGTCCAATACACTGTACGTGCTGCTAACAGACGCAAGTGCTATTTGCACTGTGTATTGCAATGGGAGCTCAAGAGTGACTCTTCTTACGAGAAAACAACTCTTGCTCATAGGACCAGAAACTGAGTGAGATTCACTCCGTTTCCGGCTGGGAAACAAACAGTAGCTCGCCTTGTAAGAAACACACTCTGCTTTTGAGAAAAGAGCACTCTTCTACTCTACTGTGTTTCCTATAGGGCCAGAACAATGAGCTTGCTCAGACCAAAAGAACTGTGCTTCTGACACACAGGCCATATCTAGTTCAACTCTGCTTGGGAAACTGACAAGAACAGTAGATTCTCTTCAGTCCAATACACTGTACTTGCTTGGAACAGACGCGAGTGCTATTTGCACTGTGTATGGCAAATGGAGCGCAATAGTGACTCTTCTTACCAGAAAACAACTCTTGTTCGTAGGACCAGAAACTGCATGTTATTCAACTCCATTTCTGACTGGGAAACAAACACTAACTCGCCTTACAAGAAACACACTCTGCTTTTAGGAAAAGAGCACTCTTCTACTATACTGGGTTTCCTATAAGGCCAGAAGAGTGAGCTTGCTCAGAAAAAAAGAGCTGTGCTTCCTACACACACGGGTCATATCTAGTTCAACTCCGCTTAGGACACTGACAAGAACTTTAGAACCTCTTCATTCCAATACACTGTACATGCTGGGAACAACGCCACTGCTCTTTGCCCTGTGTTATTCAACTCCATTTAGCACTGGGAAACAAATGCTAGCTCGCCTTATAAGAAACACACTCTGCTTTTGAGAAAAGAGCACTCTTCTACTCTAATGTGTTTCCTATGGGTTCGAATAGTGAGCTTGCTCAGTACAAAAGAACTGTGCTTCCTACACACACGGCCATATCTAGTTCAATTCTGCTTAGGAAACCTACAAGAACAGTAGTTCCTCTTCAGTCCCATACACTGTACATGCTGGGAACCGACGCCAGTGCTATTTGCCCTGTGTATGACAATGGGAGCGCAATAGTGACTCTTCTTACCAGAAAACAACTCTTGCTCGTAGGACCAGACACTGCATGTGATTCAACTCCATTTAGGACTGGGAAACAAACGCTAGCTAGCCTTAAAAGAAACACACTCTTCTTTTGAGAAAAGAGCACTCTTCTACTCTACTGTGTTTACTATGGGGTCTGAACAGTGAGCTTGCTCAGAACAAAAGAACTGTTCTTCCTACAGACAGGGGCCATATCTAGTTCAACTCTGCCTAGGAAACTGACAAGATCAGTAGCTCCTCTTCAGTCCAATACACTGTACTTGATGGGAACAGACGCGAGTCCTATTTGCACTGTGTGTGGCAGTGGGAGCACAATAATGACTTTCCTTACCAGAAAACAACTCTTGCTCGTAGGACCAAAAACTGCATGTGATTCAACTCCATTTAGGACTGGGAAACAAACGCTAGCTCGCCTTACAAGAAACATACTCTGCTTTTGAGAAAAGAGCACTCTTCTACTCTACTGTGTTTCCTATAAGGCCAAAACAGTGAGCTTGCTCAGAACAAAGAACTGTGCTTCCTACACACACGGGCCATATCTAGTTCAATTCTGCTTAGGAAACTGACAAGAACAATAGATCCTCTTCAGTCCCATACTCTGTAATTGCTGGGAACAGATGCCAGTGCTCTTTGCCCTGTGTATGACAATGGGAGCGCAATAGTGACTCTTCTTACCAGAAAACAACTCTTGCTTGTAGGACCAGAAACTGCATGTGATTCAACTCCATTTAGGACTGGGAAACAAACGCTAGCCTGCCTTACAAGAAACACACTCTACTTTTGAGAAAAGAGCACTGTTCTACTCTACTGTGTTTCCTATAGAGCCAGAATAGTGAGCGTGCTCAGAACAAAAGAACTGTGCTTCCTACACACACGGGCCATATCTAGTTCAACTCTGCTTAGGAAACTGACAAGAACAGTAGCTCCTCTTCAGTCCAATACTCTGTACATGCTGGGAACAGACGCGAGTGCAATTTGCACTGTGCATGGAAATGAGAGCACAATAGTGACATTCCTTACCAGAAAACAACTCTTGCTCATAGGAGCAAAAACTGCATGTGATTCAACTCCATTTAGAACTTGGAAATAAATGCTAGCTAGCCTTACAAGAAACACACTCTGCTTTTGAGAAAAGAGCACTCTTCTACTCTACTGTGTTTCCTATAGGGCCAGAACAGTGAGCTTGCACAGAACAAAAGAAGTGTGCTTCCTACAGTAATGGCCATATCTAGTTCAATTCAGCTTAGGAAACTGACAAGAACAGTATACACTCTCCAGTCAAATACAATGCACATCCTGGGAACAGACACCAGTGCTATTTGCCCTGTGTATGACAATGGGAGATCAATAGTGACTCTTCTTACCAAAAAACAACTCTTGCTCATAGGACCAGAAACTGCATGTGACTCAAATCCATTTAGGACTGGGAAAGAAACGATAGCTCGCCTTACAAGTAACACACTCTGCTTTTGAGAAAAGAGCACTCTACTACTCTACTGTGTTTCCTATATGTCCAGAACAGTGAACTTGCGCAGAACAATAGAACTGTGCTTCCTACACACAGGGTCCTTATGTACTTCCACTCTGCTTAGGAAACTGTCAAGAACAGTAGCTTCTCTTCAGTCCAATACACTGTACTTGCTGGGAACAGACACGAGTGCTATTTGCACTGTGTATGGCAATGGGATGGCAATATTGACTCTTCTTACCAGAAAACAACTCTTGCTCGTAGGACCAGAAACTGCATGTGATTCAACTCCATTTAGGACTGGGAAACAAACGCTAGCTCGCCTTACAAGAAACACACTCTGCTTTTGAGAAAAGGGCACTCTTCTACACTACTGTGTTTCCTATGGCGTCCAACCAGTGAGCTCGCTCAGAACAAAAAACTGTGCTTCCTACACACACGGGCCATATCTAGTTCAACTCTGATTAGGAAACTGACAAGAATAGTAGCTCCTCTTCAGGCCAATACACTGTACTTGATGGGAAGATGCTAGTGCTATTTGTACTGTGTATGGCAATGGGAGCGCAATAGTGACTCTTCTTACCAGAAAACAACTCTAGCTCGTAGGACCAAAAACTGCATGTGATTCAACTCCATTTAGGACTGGGAAACAAAGCTAGCTCACCTTACAAGAAACACACTCTGCTTTTGAGAAAAGAGCACTCTTCTACTCCACTGTGTTTTCTATAAGCCAGAACAGAATGCTTGCTCAGAACAAAAGAACTGTGCTTCCTACACACATGGGCCATATCTAGTTCCACTTTGCTTAGGAAACTGTCAAGAACAGGAGCTTCTCTTCAGTCCAATACACTGTACTTGCTGGGAACAGACACGAGTGCTATTTGCACTGTGTATGGCAATGGGATGGCAATAGTTACTCTTCTTACCTGAAAACAAATCTTGCTCGTAGGACCAGAAACTGCATGAGATTCAACTCCATTTAGGACTGGGAAACAAACGCTAGCTCGCCTTAAAAGAAACACACTCTGCTTTTGAGAAAAGGGCACTCTTCTACTCTACTGTGTTTCCTATGGGGTCCAAACAGTGAGCTCGCTCAGAACAAAAGAACTGTGCTTCCTACACACACGGGCCATATCTGATTCAACTCTGCTTAGGAAACTGAGAAGAAAAGTAGCTCCTATTCAGTCCAATACACAGTACTTGCTGGAAACAGACGCAAGTGCAACTTGCACTGTGTGGCAATGGGAGCGCAATAGTGACATTCCTTACCAGAAAACAACTCTTGCTCATAGGACCAAAAACTGCATGTGATTCAACTCCATTTAGGACTAGGAAACAAACGCTAGCTCGCCTTACAAGAAACACACTTTGCTTTTGAGAAAAGAGCACTCTTCTACTCTACTGTGTTTCCTATAGAGCCAAAACAGTGAGCTTGCTGAGAACAAAAGAACTGTGCTTCCCACACACACGGCCATATCTGGTTCAATTCTGCTTAGAAAACTGACAAGAACAGTAGATCCTCTTCAGTCCAATACACTGTACATGCTTGGAATAGACGCCAGTGCTATTTGCGTTGTATATGACAATGGGAGCGCAATAGTGACTCTTCTTACCAGAAAACAACTCTTGCTCCTAGGACCAGAAACTGCATGTGATTCAACTCCATTTAAAACTGGGAACCAAACGCTAGCTCGCCTAACAAGAAACACACTCCGCTTTTGAGAAAAGCGCACTCTTCTACTCTACCTGTTTCCTATGGGGTCCGAACACTGAGCTTGCTCAGAACAAAAGAACTGTGCTTCCTATACACACGGGCCATATCTAGATCAATTCTTCTTAGGAAACTGACAAAGACAATAGATCCTCTTCAGTCCAATACACTGTACATGCTGGGAACAGACGCCAGTGCTATTTGCCCTGTGTATGAAAATGGGAGCGCAATAGTGACTCTTTTTACCAGAAAACAACTCTTGCTCATGGAACCAGATACTGCATGTGATTCAACTCCATTTCAGACTGGGAAACAAACACTAGCTCGCCTTACAAGAAACACACTCTGCTTTTGAGAAAAGAGCAAGCTTCTACTCTACTGTGTTTCCTTTGGAATCCAAACAGTGAGCTTGATCAGAACAAAAGAAGTGTGCTTCCTACACACACGGGCCATATCTAGATCAACTCTGCTTAGGAAACTGACAAGAACAGTAGCTCCTCTTCAGTACAATACACTGTACTTGCTGGGAACAGACACGATTGCTATTTACACTGTATATGGCAATGGGTGCGCAATAGTGACTCTTCTTACCAGAAAACAACTCTTGCTCATAGGACCAGAAACTGCATGTGATTCAACTCCATTTCAGACTGGGAAACAAACACTAGCTCGCCTTACAAGAAACACACTCTGCTTTTGAGAAAAGAGCACTCTTCTACTCTACTGTGTTTCCTATTTGGTCTGAACAGTGAGCTTGCTCAGAACAAAAGAACTGTGCTTCCTACACACAGGGGCCATATCTAGTTCAATTCTCCTTAGGAAACTGACAAGAACAGTACCTCCTCTTCAGTCCAATACACTGTACTTGCTGGGAACATAGGCGAGTGCTATTTGCACAGTATATGGCAAAGGAGCGAAACAGTGACTCTTCTTACCAGAAAACAACTCTTGCTCGTAGGACCAAAAACTATATGTGATTCAACTCCATTTAGGACTGGGAAACAAATGCTAGCTCGCATTACAAGAAACATACTCTGCTTTTGAGAAAAGAGCACTCTTCTACTCTACTGTGTTTCCTTTGGGGTCCAAACAGTGAGCTTGCTCAGAACAAAAGAACTGTGCTTCCTACACACAAGGCCATATCTAGTTCAACTCTGCTTAGGAAACTGACAAGAACAGTAGCTCCTCTTCAGTCCAATACACTGTACTTGCTGGGAACAGACGCGAGTGCTTTTTGCACTGTATATGGCAATGGGAGCGCAATAGTGACTCTTCTTACCAGAAAACAACTCTTGCTCGTAGGAACAGAAACTGCATGTGATTCAACTCCATTTAGGACTGGGAAACAAACGCTAGCTCGCCTTACAAGAAACACACTCTGCTTTTGAGAAAAGAGCACTCTTCTACTCTAAAGTGTTTCCTATAGGGCCAGAACAGTGAGCTTGCTCAGAACAAAAGAACTGTGCTTTCTACACACGGGCTATATCTAGTTCAACTCTGCTTAGGAAACTGACAAGAACAGTAGATCCTCTTCAGTCCAATACACTGTACTTGCTGGGAACATACGCAAGAACTATTTGCACTGTATATGGCAATGGGAGTGCAATAGTGACTCCTCTTACCAGTAAACAACTCTTGCTCTTAGGAACAGAAACTGCATGTGATTCAACTCCATTTAGGACTGGGAAACAAACGCTAGCTCGCCTTCCAAGAAACACACTCTGCTTTTGAGAAAAGAGCACTCTTCTACTCTACTGTGTCCTATAGGGCCAGAATAGGGAGCTTGCTCAGAACAAAAGAAGTGTGCTTCCTACACACACGGGACATATCTAGTTCAATTCTGCATAGGAAAGTGACAAGAACAGTAGCTCCTCTTCAGTCCAATACACTGTACTTGCTGGAAACAGACGCGAGAGCTATTTGCACTGTATATGTCAAAGGGAGCGCAATAGTGACTCCTCTTACGAGAAAACAACTCTTGTTTGTAGGACCAGAACCTGCATGGGTTTCAACTCCATTTCAGACTGGGAAACAAACGCTTGCTCTCCTTACAAGAAACACACTCTGCTTTTGAGAAAAGAGCACTCTTCTACTATACTGTGTTTCCTATTGGGTCCGAACAGTGAGCTTGCTCCGAACAAAAGAACCGTGCTTCCTACACACACGGGCCATATCTAGTTCAACTCTGCATAGGAAACTGACAAGAAGAGTAGCTCCTCTTCAGTCCAATACCCTGTACTTGCTGGGAACAGACGCGAGTACTATTTGCACTGTGTAAAGCAATGGGAGCTTAATAGTGACTCTTCTTACCAGAAAACAACTCTTGCTGTTAGGACCAGAAACTGCATGGGATTCAACACCATTTAGGACTGGGTAACAAATGCTAGCGCGCCTTACAAGAAACACACTCTGCTTTTGAGAAAAGAGCACTCTTCTACTCTAATGTGTTTCCTATAGGGCCAGAACAGTGAGCTTGCTCAGAACAAAAGAACTGTGCTTCCTACACACATGGCCATATCTAGTTCAATTCTGCTTAGGAAACTGACAAGAACAGTAGATCCTCTTCAGTCCCATACACTGTACATGCTGGGAATAGACGCCAGTGCTATTTGCCCTGTGTATGACAATGGGAGAGCAATAGTGACTCTTCTTACCAGAAATCAACTCTTGCTCGTAGGACCAGAAACTGCATGTGATTCAACTCCATTTAGGACTGAAAAGCAAACGCTAGCTCGCCTTACAAGAAACACACTCTGCTTTTGGGAAAAGAGCCCTCTTCTACTCTACAGTGTTTCCTTTGGGGTCCAAACAGTGTGCTTGCTCAGAACAAAATATCTGTGCTTCCTACACACACGGGCCATATCTAGTTCAACTCTGCTTAGGAAACTGACAAGAACAGTAGCTCCTCTTCAGTCCAATACACTGTAATTGCTGGGAACAGACGCGAGAGCTATTTGAACTGTATATGGCAATGGTAGCGCAATAGTGACTCCTCTTACCAGTAAACAACTCTTGCTCGTAGGACCGAAAGTGCATGTGATTCAACTTCATTTAGGACTGGGAAACAAACGCAAGCTCGCCTTCCAAGAAACACACTCGGCTTTTGAGAAAAGAGCACTCTTCTACTCTACTGTGTTTCCTTTAGGGCCAGAATAGTGAGCTTGCTCAGAATAAAAGAAGTGTGCTTCCTACACACTCGGGACATATCTAGTTCAATTCTGCTTAGGAAACTGAGAAGAACAGTAGCTCCTCTTCAGTCCAATACACTGTAATTTCTGGGAAAATACGGGAGTGCTATTTGTACTCTGTATGGCAATGGGAGCACAATAGTGACTTTCCTTACCAGAAAATAACTCTTGCTCGTAGGACCAGAAACAGCATGTGATTCAACTCCATTTAGGACTGCGAAACAAACACTAGCTCGCCTTACAAGAAACACACTCTGCTTTTGAGAAAAGAGCACTCTTCTACTCTACTGTGTTTCCTTTGGGATCCAAACAGTGAGCTTGATCAGAACAAAAGAAGTGTGCTTCCTACACACACGGCCATATCTAGATCAACTCTGCTTAGGAAACTGACAAGAACAGTAGCTCCTCTTCAGTACAATACACTGTACTTGCTGGGAACAGACACGAGTGCTATTTGCACTGTATATGGCAATGGGAGCGCAATAGTGACTCTGCTTACAAGAAAACAACTATTGCTCGTAGGACCAGACTGCATGTGATTCAACTCCATTTCTGACTGGGAAACAAACACTAGCTCGCCTTACAAGAAACACACTCTGCATTTGAGAATAGAGCACTCTTCTACTCTACTGTGTTTCCTATGGGGTCCGAACAGTGAGCTTGCTCAGAACAAAAGAACTGTGCTTCCTACACACAGCGGCCATATCTAGTTCAACTCTGCTTAGGAAACTGACAAGAACAGTAGCTCCTCTTCAGTCCAATACACTGTACTTGCTGGGAACAGACGCGAGTGCTATTTGCACGGTATATGACAATGGAGCACAATAGTGACTCTTCTTACCAGAAAACAAGTCTTGCTCGTAGGACCAGAAACTGCATGTGATTCAACTCCATTTAGGACTGGGAAATAAATGCTAGCTCGCCTTACAAGAAACACACTCTGCTTATGAGAAAAGACCACTCTTCTACTCTACTGTGTTTCCTATAAAGCCAGAACAGTGAGCTTGCTCAGAACAAAAGAACTGTGTTTCCTACACACATGGGCCATATCTAGATCACTTCTGCATAGGAAACTAACAAGGACAGTAGATCCTCTTCAGTCCAATACACTGTACATGCTGGGAACATACGCCAGTGCTATTTGCCCTGTGTATGACAATGGGAGCACAATAGTGACTCTTCTTACCAGAAAACAACTCTTGCTCATAGGACCAGAAACTGCATGGGATTCAACTCCATTTAGGACTGTGAAACAAACGCTAGCTCGCCTTACAACAAACACACTCTGCTTTTGAGAAAAGAGCACTCTTCTACTCTACTGTGTTTCCTTTGGGATCCAAACAGTGCGCTTGCCCAGAACAAAAGAACTGTGCTTCCTACACACACGGGCTACATCTAGTTCAACTCTGATTAGGAAACTGACAAGAACAGTAGCTCCTCTTCAGTCCAATACACTGTATATGCTGGGAACAGACACCAGTGCTATTTGCCCTGTGTATGACAATTAGAGCGCAATAGTGACTCTTCTTACCAGAAAACAACTCTTGCTCGTAGGACCAAAAACTGCATGGGATTCAACTCCATTTAGGACTGAAAAACAAACGCTAGCTCGCCTTTCAAGAAACACACTCTGCTTTTGAGAAAAGATCACTGTTCTACTCTACTGTGTTTCCTGTATGGCCAGAACAGTGAGCTTGCTCAGAACAAAAGAACTGTGCTTCCTACACACACGGCTATATCCAGTTCAACTCTCCTTAGGAAACTGACAAGAACAGTAGCTCCTCTTCAGTCCAATACACTGTACTTGCTGGGAACAGACGCGAGTGCTATTTGCACTATGTATGCCAATGGGAGCGCAATAGTGACTTACCATACCAGAAACAAACTCTTGCTCGTAGGACCAGAAACTGCATGTGATTCAACTCCATTTAGGACTGGGAAACAAACGCTAGCTCCCCTTACAAGAAACACACTCTGCTTTTGAGAAAAGAGCACTCTTCTACTCTACTGTGTTTCCTATGGGGTCCGAACAGTGAGCTTGCTCAGAACAAAAGAACTGTGCTTCCTACACACACGGGCCATATCTAGTTCAACTCTGCTTAGGAAACTGAAAAGAACAGTACCTCCTCTCGAGTCCAATATACTGTAATTGCTGGGAACAGATGCGAGAGCTATTTGTTCTGTGTATGGCAATGGGAGCACAATAGTGACTCTTCATACCAGAAAAAAACTCTTGCTCGTAGGACCAAAAACTGCATGTGGCTCAACTCCATTTAGAACTGGGAAACAAACGCTAGCTTGCCTTAAAAGAAACACACTCTGCTTTTGATAAAAGAGCATTCTTCTACTCTACTGTGTTTCCTATGGGGTCCGAACAGTGAGCTTGCTCATAACAAAAGAACTGTGCTTCCTACACACACGGCCATATCTAGTTCAACTCTGCTTAGGAAACTGACAAGCACAGTAGCTCCTCTTCAGTCCAATACACTGTTCTTGCTGGGAACAGACGCGAGTGCTATTTGCACTGTGTGAGGCAATGGGAGCACAATAGTGACACTTATTACCAGAAAACAACTCTTGCTCGTAAGACCAGAAACTGCATGTGACTCAACTCCATTTCGGACTAGGAAAGAAACGCTAGCTTGCCTTACAAGAAACACACTCCGCTTTTGAGAAAAGAGCACTCTTCTACTCTACTGTGATTCCTATGGTGTCCGCACAGTGAGCTTGCTCAGAACAAAAGAACTGTGCTTCCTACACAGGGGCCAAATCTAGTTCAATTCTGCTTAGGAAACTGACAAGAACCGTAGCTCCTCTTCAGTCCAATACACTGTACTTGCTGGGAACAGACGGGAGTGCTATTTGCTCTGTGTATGGCAATGGAAGCGCAATAGTGACTCTTACCAGAAAACAACTCTTGCTCGTAGGACCAGAAACTGCATGTGATTCAACTCCATTTAGGACTGGGAAACAAACGCTAGCTCGCCTTAGGAGAAACACACTCTGCTTTTGAGAAAAGAGCACTCTTCTACACTACTGTGTTATCTTAGGTGTCCAAACAGTGAGCTTGCTTAGAACAAAAGAACTGTGCTTCCTACACACAAGAGCCATATCTAGTTCAACTCTGCTTAGGAAACTGACAAGAACAGTAGGTCCTCTTCAGTCCAACACACTGTACATGCTGGGAACAGACGCTAGTGCTATTTGCACTGTGTAAGGTAATGGGAGAGCAATAGTGACTCTTCTCTCCAGAAAAAAACTCTTGCTCGTAGGACCAGAAAATGCATGGGATTCAACTCCATTTAGGACTGGGAAACAAACACTAGATCGCCTTACAAGAAACACACTCTACTTTTGTGTGTGTCTTCTACTCTACTGTGTCTCCTATGGGGTCCAAACAGTGAGCTTGCTCAGAACAAAAGAACTGTGCTTCCTACACACACGGGCCATATCTAGTTCAACTCTGCTTAGGAACCTGACAAGAACAGTAGATCCTCTTCAGTCCAATACGCTGTACTTGCTGGGAACAGACACGAATGCTATTTGCGCTGTATATGGCAATGGGAGGGCAATAGTGTCTCTTCTTACCAGAAAGCAACTCTTGCTCGTAGGACAACAAACTGCATGTGACTCAAGTCCATTTAGGATTGGGAAACAAACGCTAGCTCACCTTACAAGAAACAAACTCTGCTTTTGAGAAAAGAGCACTCTTCTACTCTACTGTGTTTCCTATTGGGTCTGAACAGTGAGCTTACTCATAACAAATGAACTGTGCTTCCTACACACACGGGCCATATCTAGTTCAACTCTGCTTAGGTAACTGACAAGAACAGTAGATACTCTTCAGTCCAATACACTGTACATGCTGGGAACAGACGCCAGTGCTATTTGCCCTGTGTATGACAATAGGAGCGCAATAGTGACTCTTCTTACCAGAAAACAACTCTTTCTCGTAGGACCAGAAACTGCATGTGATTCAACTCCATTTAGGACTGGGAAACAAACGCTAGCTCGCCTTACAAGAAACACACTCTGCTTTTGAGAAAAGAGCACTCTTCTACTCTACTGTGTTTCCTATTGGGTCTGAACAGTGAGCTTGCTCATAACAAATGAACTCTGCTTCCTACACACACGAGCCACATCTTGTTCGACTCTGCTTAGGAAACTGACAAGAACAGTAGCTCCTCTTCAGTCCAATACACTGTACTTGCTGGGAAGAGACACGAGTGCTATTTGCACTGTGTATGGCAATGGGAGCGCAATAGTGACTTTCTTACCTGAAAACAATTGTTGCTCTTAGGACCAAAAACTGCATGTGATTCAACTCTTTTTAGAACTGGGAAATAAACGCTAGCTCGCCTTACAACAAATAGACTCTGCTTTTGAGAAAAAAGCTCTCTTCTACTCAACTGTGTTTCCTATAGGGCCCGAACAGTGAGCTTGCTCAGAACAAAGACCTGTGCTTCCTACACATATGGCCATATCTAGTTCAATTCTGCTTAGGAAACTGACAAGAACAATAGCTCCTCTTCCGTCCAATACACTGTACAGGCTGGGAACACACGCCAGTGCTATTTGCCCTGTGTATGACAATGGGAGCGCAATAGTGACTCTTCTTACCAGAAAACAACTCCTGTTCATAAAACCAAAAACTGCATGTGATTCAACTCCATTTAGGGCTGGGAAACAAATGCTAGCTCGCCTTACAAGAAACACACTCTGCTTTTGAGAAAAGAGCACTCTTCTACTCTACTGTGTTTCGTATAGGGCCAGAACAGTGAGCTTGCTGAGAACAAAAGAACTGTACTTCCTACACACACAGGCCATATCTAGTTCAACTCTGCTTAGGAAACTGACAAGAACAGTAGCTCCTCTACAGTCCAATACACTGTTCTTGCTGGGAACAGACGCGAGTGCTGTTTGCACTGTGTATGGCAATGGGAGCGCAGTAGTGACTCTTCTTACCAGAAACCAACTCTTGCTCATAGGACCAGAAACTGGATGTGATTCAACTCCATTTAGGACTGGGAAACAAACGCTAGCTCGCCAAATAAGACACACAGTCTGCTTTTGAGAAAAGAGCACTCTTCTACTCTATTGTGTTTCCTATAGGACCAGAACAGTGAGCTTGCTAAGAACAAAAGAACTGTGCTTCCTACACACAAGGGCCATATATAGTTCAACTCTGCTTAGGAAACTGACAAGAACAGTAGCTCCTCTTCAGTCCAATAAACTGTACTTGCTGGGAACAGACACAAGTGCTATTTGTACTTTGTATGGCAATAGGAGCACAATAGTGACTTTCCTTGCCAGAAAACAACTCTTACTGGTGGGACCAAAAACTGCATGTGATTCAACTCCATTTAGGACTGGGAAACAAACGCTAGCTCGCCTGAGGAGAAACACACTCTGCTTTTGAGAAAAGAGCACTCTTCTACACTACTGTGTTATCTTTGGTGTCCAAACAGTGAGCTTGCTTAGAACAAAAGAACTGTGCTTCCTACACACAAGAGCCATATCTAGTTCAACTCTGCTTAGGAAACTGACAAGAACAGTAGCTCCTCTTCAGTCCAATACACTGTACATGCTGGGAACAGATGCTAGTGCTATTTCCACTGTGTATGGCAATGGGAGAGCAATAGTGACTCTTCTCTCCAGAAAAAAACTCTTGCTCGTAGGACCAGTAAATGCATGGGATTCAACTCCATTTAGGACTGGGAAACAAACACTAGCTCGCCTTACAAGAAACACACTCTGCTTTTGAGAAAAGAGCACTCTTCTACTCTACTGTGTTTCCTATGTGTTCCGAACAGTGAGCTTGCTCAGAACAAAAGAAATGTGCTTCCTACAACACGGGCCATATCTAGTTCAACTCTGCTTAGTAAACTGACAAGAACAGTAGCTCCTCTTCAGTCCAATACACTGTACTTGCTGGCAACAGATGCGAGTGCTATTTCTACTGTGTATGACAATGGGAGCGCAATAGTGACTCTTCTTACCAGAAAAAAACTCTTGCTCGTAGGACAAAAAACTGGATGTGATTCAACTCCATTTAGGACGTGGAAACAAACGCTAGCTCGCCTTATGAGAAACACACTCTGCTTTTGAGAAAAGAGCACTCTTCTACACTACTGTGTTTCCTATGGTGTTCAAACAGTGAACTTGCTGAGAACAAAAGAACTGTGCTTCCTACACACACGGGCCATATCTAGTTCAACTCTGCTTAGGAAACTGACAAGCACAGTAGCTCCTCTTCAGTCCAATACACTGTTCTTGCTGGGAACAGACGCGAGTGCTATTTGCACTGTGTGAGGCAATGGGAGCACAATAGTGACACTTATTACCAGAAAACAACTCTTGCTCGTAAGACCAGAAACTGCATGTGACTCAACTCCATTTCGGACAAGGAAACAAACGCTAGCTCGCCTTACAAGAAACACACTCTGCTTTTGAGAAAAGAGCACTCTTCTACTCTACTGTGTTTCCTATGGTGTCCGCACAGTGAGCTTGCTCAGAACAAAAGAACTGTGCTTCCTACACAGGGGCCAAATCTAGTTCAATTCTGCTTAGGAAACTGACAAGAACTGTAGCTCCTCTTCAGTCCAATACACTGTACTTGCTGGGAACAGACGGGAGTGCTATTTGCTCTGTGTATGGCAATGGAAGCCCAATAGTGACTCTTCTTACCAGAAAACAACTCTTGCTCATAGGACCAGAAACTGCATGTGATTCAACTCCATTTAGGACTGGGAAACAAACACTAGCTCGCCTTACCAGAAACACACTCTGCTTTTGAGAAAAGAGCACTCTTCTACTCTACTGTGTTTCCTATTGGGTCTGAACAGTGAGCTTGCTCATAACAAATGAACTGTGCTTCCTACACACACGAGCCACATCTTGTTCAACTCTGCTTAGGAAACTGACAAGAACAGTAGCTCCTCTTCAGTCCAATACACTGTACTTGCTGGGAAGAGACACGAGTGCTATTTGCACTCTGTATGGCAATGGGAGCGCAATAGTGACTTTCTTACCTGAAAACAATTCTTGCTATTAGGACCAAAAACTGCATGTGATTCAACTCCATTTAAAACTGGGAAATAAACGCTAGCTCGCCTTACAACAAATAGACTCTGCTTTTGAGAAAAAAGCACTCTTCTACTCAACTGTGTTTCCTATAGGGCCCGAACAGTGAGCTTGCTCAGAACAAAAGAACTGTGCTTCCTACACACACGGGCCATATCTAGTTCAACTCTGCTTAGGAACCTGACAAGAACAGTAGATCCTCTTCAATCCAATACGCTTTACTTGCTGGGAACAGACACGAATGCTATTTGCGCTGTATATGGCAATGGGAGGGCAATAGTGTCTCTTCTTACCAGAAAGCAACTCTTGCTCGTAGGACAACAAACTGCATGTGACTCAAGTCCATTTAGGATTGGGAAACAAACGCTAGCTCACCTTACAAGAAACACACTCTGCTTTTGAGAAAAGAGCACTGTTCTACTCTACTGTGTTTCCTACGGGGTCCGAACTGTGAGCTTGCTCAGAACAAAAGAACTGTGCTTCCTACACACACGGGCCATATCTAGTTCAACTCTGCTTAGTAAACTGACAAGAACAGTAGCTCCTCTTCAGTCCAATACACTGTACTTGCTGGCAACAGATGCGAGTGCTATTTGTACTGTGTATGACAATGGGAGCGCAATAGTGACTCTTCTTAGCAGAAAACACCTCTTGCTCGTAGGACCAGAAACTGGATGTGATTCAACTCCATTTAGGACTGGGAAACAAACGCTAGCTCGCCTTACAAGAAACACACTCTGCTTTTGAGAAAAGAGCACTCTTCTACTCTACTGTGTTTCCTATGTGTTCCGAACAGTGAGCTTGCTCAGAACAAAAGAACTGTGCTTCCTACACACACGGGCCATATCTAGTTCAACTCTGCTTAGGAAAATGACAAGAACAGTAGATCCTCTTCAGTCTAATACGCTGTACTAGCTGGGAACAGACACGAGTGCTATTTGCACTGTGTATGGCAAGGGGAGCACAATAGTGATTTTTTTTACCAGAAAAAAACTCTTGCTCGTAGGACCAAAAACTCCATGTGATTCAACTCCATTTAGGACTAAGAAACAAACGCTAGCTGGCCTTACGAGAAACACACTCTGCTTTTGAGAAAAGAGCACTCTTCTACACTACTGTGTTTCCTATGGTGTTCAAACAGTGAACTTGCTGAGAACAAAAGAACTGTGCTTCCTACACACACGGGCCATATCTAGTTCAACTCTGCTTAGGAAACTGACAAGCACAGTAGCTCCTCTTCAGTCCAATACACTGTTCTTGCTGGGAACAGACGCGAGTGCTATTTGCACTGTGTGAGGCAATGGGAGCGCAATAGTGACACTTATTACCAGAAAACAACTCTTGCTCGTAAGACCAGACTGCATGTGACTCAACTCCATTTCGGACTAGGAAACAAACGCTAGCTCGCCTTACAAGAAACACACTCTGCTTTTGAGAAAAGAGCACTCTTCTACTCTACTGTGTTTCCTATGGTGTCCGCACAGTGAGCTTGCTCAGAACAAAAGAACTGTGCTTCCTACACACGGGCCAAATCTAGTTCAATTCTGCTTAGGAAACTGACAAGAACAGTAGCTCCTCTTCAGTCCAATACACTGTACTTGCTGGGAACAGACGGGAGTGCTATTTGCTCTGTGTATGGCAATGGAAGCACAATAGTGACTCTTCTTACCAGAAAACAACTCTTTCTCGTAGGACCAGAAACTGCATGTGATTCAACTCCATTTAGGACTGGGAAACAAACGCTAGCTCGCCTTACAAGAAACACACTCTGCTTTTGAGAAAAGAGCACTCTTCTACTCTACTGTGTTTCCTATTGTTTCTGAACAGTGAGCTTGCTCATAACAAATGAACTGTGCTTCCTACACACACGAGCCACATCTTGTTCAACTCTGCTTAGGAAACTGACAAGAACAGTAGCTCCTCTTCAGTCCAATACACTTGGTGTATTTGCACTGTGTATGGCAAGGGGAGCACAATAGTGATTTTTTTTCCCAGAAAAAAACTCTTGCTCGTAGGACCAAAAACTGCATGTGATTCAACTCCATTTAGGACTAAGAAACAAACGCTAGCTGGCCTTACGAGAAACACACTCTGCTTTTGAGAAAAGGTGCACTTGCTGGGAAGAGACACGAGTGCTATTTGCACTGTGTATGGCAATGGGAGCGCAATAGTGACTTTCTTACCTGAAAACAATTCTTGCTCTTAGGACCAAAAACTGCATGTGATTCAACTCCATTTAGAACTGGGAAATAAACGCTAGCTCGCCTTACAACATATAGACTCTGCTTTTGAAAAAAAAGCACTCTTCTACTCAACTGTGTTTCCTATAGGGCCCGAACAGTGAGCTTGCTCAGAACAAAAGACCTGTGCTTCCTACACATACGGCCATATCTAGTTCAATTCTGCTTAGGAAACTGACAAGAACAATAGCTCCTCTTCCGTCCAACATTGTACTTGCTGGGAACACACGCCAGTGCTATTTGCCCTGTGTATGACAATGGGAGCGCAATAGTGACTCTTCTTACCAGAAAACAACTCCTGTTCATAAAACCAAAAACTGCATGTGATTCAACTCCATTTAGGGCTGGGAAACAAATGCTAGCTCGCCTTACAAGAAACACACTCTGCTTTTGAGAAAAGAGCACTCTTCTACTCTACTGTGTTTCGTATAGGGCCAGAACAGTGAGCTTGCTGAGAACAAAAGAACTGTACTTCCTACACACACAGGCCATATCTAGTTCAACTCTGCTTAGGAAACTGACAAGAACAGTAGCTCCTCTACAGTCCAATACACTGTTCTTGCTGGGAACAGACGCGAGTGCTGTTTGCACTGTGTATGGCAATGGGAGCGCAGTAGTGACTCTTCTTACCAGAAACCAACTCTTGCTCATAGGACCAGAAACTGGATGTGATTCAACTCCATTTAGGACTGGGAAACAAACGCTAGCTCGCCAAATAAGACACACAGTCTGCTTTTGAGAAAAGAGCACTCTTCTACTCTACTGTGTTTCCTATAGGACCAGAACAGTGAGCTTGCTAAGAACAAAAGAACTGTGCTTCCTACACACAAGGGCCATATATAGTTCAACTCTGCTTAGGAAACTGACAAGAACAGTAGCTCCTCTTCAGTCCAATAAACTGTACTTGCTGGGAACAGACACAAGTGCTATTTGTACTTTGTATGGCAATAGGAGCACAATAGTGACTTTCCTTGCCAGAAAACAACTCTTACTCGTGGGACCAAAAACTGCATGTGATTCAACTCCATTTAGGACTGGGAAACAAACGCTAGCTCGCCTTAGGAGAAACACACTCTGCTTTTGAGATAAGAGCACTCTTCTACACTACTGTGTTATCTTTGGTGTCCAAACAGTGAGCTTGCTTAGAACAAAAGAACTGTGCTTCCTACACACAAGAGCCATATCTAGTTCAACTCTGCTTAGGAAACTGACAAGAACAGTAGCTCCTCTTCAGTCCAATACACTGTACATGCTGGGAACAGACGCTAGTGCTATTTGCACTGTGTATGGCAATGGGAGAGCAATAGTGACTCTTCTCTCCAGAAAAAAACTCTTGCTCGTAGGACCAGAAAATGCATGGGATTCAACTCCATTTAGGACTGGGAAACAAACACTAGCTCGCCTTACAAGAAACACACTCTGCTTTTGTGTGTGTCTTCTACTCTACTGTGTCTCCTATGGGGTCCAAATAGTGAGCTTGCTCAGAACAAAAGAACTGTGCTTCCTACACACACGGGCCATATCTAGTTCAACTCTGCTTAGGAACCTGACAAGAACAGTAGATCCTCTTCAATCCAATACGCTTTACTTGCTGGGAACAGACACGAATGCTATTTGCGCTGTATATGGCAATGGGAGGGCAATAGTGTCTCTTCTTACCAGAAAGCAACTCTTGCTCGTAGGACAACAAACTGCATGTGACTCAAGTCCATTTAGGATTGGGAAACAAACGCTAGCTCACCTT
The DNA here is from genome assembly GCF_949786415.1 of Peromyscus eremicus. Classification (NCBI taxonomy): domain Eukaryota; kingdom Metazoa; phylum Chordata; class Mammalia; order Rodentia; family Cricetidae; genus Peromyscus; species Peromyscus eremicus. The sequence continues at coordinate 32,460 of NW_026735007.1, read as the reverse complement.
ACAAGAAACACACTCTGCTTTTGAGAAAAGAGCACTGTTCTACTCTACTGTGTTTCCTACGGGGTCCGAACTGTGAGCTTGCTCAGAACAAAAGAACTGTGCTTCCTACACACACGGGCCATATCTAGTTCAACTCTGCTTAGTAAACTGACAAGAACAGTAGCTCCTCTTCAGTCCAATACACTGTACTTGCTGGCAACAGATGCGAGTGCTATTTGTACTGTGTATGACAATGGGAGCGCAATAGTGACTCTTCTTAGCAGAAAACACCTCTTGCTCGTAGGACCAGAAACTGGATGTGATTCAACTCCATTTAGGACTGGGAAACAAACGCTAGCTCGCCTTACAAGAAACACACTCTGCTTTTGAGAAAAGAGCACTCTTCTACTCTACTGTGTTTCCTATGTGTTCCGAACAGTGAGCTTGCTCAGAACAAAAGAACTGTGCTTCCTACACACACGGGCCATATCTAGTTCAACTCTGCTTAGGAAAATGACAAGAACAGTAGATCCTCTTCAGTCTAATACGCTGTACTTGCTGGGAACAGACACGAGTGCTATTTGCACTGTGTATGGCAAGGGGAGCACAATAGTGATTTTTTTTACCAGAAAAAAACTCTTGCTCGTAGGACCAAAAACTGCATGTGATTCAACTCCATTTAGGACTAAGAAACAAACGCTAGCTTGCCTTACGAGAAACACACTCTGCTTTTGAGAAAAGAGCACTCTTCTACACTACTGAGTTTCCTATGTTGTTCAAACAGTGAACTTGCTGAGAACAAAAGAACTGTGCTTCCTACACACACGGGCCATATCTAGTTCAACTCTGCTTAGGAAACTGACAAGCACAGTAGCTCCTCTTCAGTCCAATACACTGTTCTTGCTGGGAACAGTCGCGAGTGCTATTTGCACTGTGTGAGGCAATGGGAGCGCAATAGTGACACTTATTACCAGAAAACAACTGTTGCTCGTAAGACCAGACTGCATGTGACTCAACTCCATTTCGGACTAGGAAACAAACGCTAGCTCGCCTTACAAGAAACACACTCTGCTTTTGAGAAAAGAGCACTATTCTACTCTACTGTGTTTCCTATGGTGTCCGCACAGTGAGCTTGCTCAGAACAAAAGAACTGTGCTTCCTACACACGGGCCAAATCTAGTTCAATTCTGCTTAGGAAACTGACAAGAACCGTAGCTCCTCTTCAGTCAAATACACTGTACTTGCTGGGAACAGACGGGAGTGCTATTTGCTCTGTGTATGGCAATGGAAGCGCAATAGTGACTCTTCTTACCAGAAAACAACTCTTGCTCGTAGGACCAGAAACTGCATGAGATTCAACTCCATTTAGGACTGGGAAACAAACGCTAGCTCGCCTTACAAGAAACACACTCTGCTTTTGAGAAAAGAGCACTCTTCTACTCTACTGTGTTTCCTATTGGGTCTGAACAGTGAGCTTGCTCATAACAAATGAACTGTGCTTCCTACACACACGAGCCACATCTTGTTCAACTCTGCTTAGGAAACTGACAAGAACAGTAGCTCCTCTTCAGTCCAATACACTGTACTTGCTGGGAAGAGACATGAGTGCTATTTGCACTGTGTATGGCAATGGGAGCGCAATAGTGACTTTCTTACCTGAAAACAATTCTTGCTCTTAGGACCAAAAACTGCATGTGATTCAACTCCATTTAGAACTGGGAAATAAACGCTAGCTCGCCTTACAACATATAGACTCTGCTTTTGAGAAAAAAGCACTCTTCTACTCAACTGTGTTTCCTATAGGGCCCGAACAGTGAGCTTGCTCAGAACAAAAGACCTGTGCTTCCTACACATACGGCCATATCTAGTTCAATTCTGCTTAGGAAACTGACAAGAACAATAGCTCCTCTTCCGTCCAACATTGTACTTGCTGGGAACACACGCCAGTGCTATTTGCCCTGTGTATGACAATGGGAGCGCAATAGTGACTCTTCTTACCAGAAAACAACTCCTGTTCATAAAACCAAAAACTGCATGTGATTCAACTCCATTTAGGGCTGGGAAACAAATGCTAGCTTGCCTTACAAGAAACACACTCTGCTTTTGAGAAAAGAGCACTCTTCTACTCTACTGTGTTTCGTATAGGGCCAGAACAGTGAGCTTGCTGAGACCAAAGAACTGTACTTCCTACACACACAGGCCATATCTAGTTCAACTCTGCTTAGGAAACTGACAAGAACAGTAGCTCCTCTACAGTCCAATACACTGTTCTTGCTGGGAACAGACGCGAGTGCTGTTTGCACTGTGTATGGCAATGGGAGCGCAGTAGTGACTCTTCTTACCAGAAACCAACTCTTGCTCATAGGACCAGAAACTGGATGTGATTCAACTCCATTTAGGACTGGGAAACAAACGCTAGCTCGCCAAATAAGACACACAGTCTGCTTTTGAGAAAAGAGCACTCTTCTACTCTACTGTGTTTCCTATAGGACCAGAACAGTGAGCTTGCTAAGAACAAAAGAACTGTGCTTCCTACACACAAGGGCCATATATAGTTCAATTCTGCTTAGGAAACTGACAAGAACAGTAGCTCCTCTTCAGTCCAATAAACTGTACTTGCTGGGAACAGACACAAGTGCTATTTGTACTTTGTATGGCAATAGGAGCACAATAGTGACTTTCCTTGCCAGAAAACAACTCTTAATCGTGGGACCAAAAACTGCATGTGATTCAACTCCATTTAGGACTGGGAAACAAACGCTAGCTCGCCTTAGGAGAAACACACTCTGCTTTTGAGATAAGAGCACTCTTCTACACTACTGTGTTATCTTTGGTGTCCAAACAGTGAGCTTGCTTAGAACAAAAGAACTGTGCTTCCTACACACAAGAGCCATATCTAGTTCAACTCTGCTTAGGAAACTGACAAGAACAGTAGCTCCTCTTCAGTCCAATACACTGTACATGCTGGGAACAGACGCTAGTGCTATTTGCACTGTGTATGGCAATGGGAGAGCAATAGTGACTCTTCTCTCCAGAAAAAAACTCTTGCTCGTAGGACCAGAAAATGCATGGGATTCAACTCCATTTAGGACTGGGAAACAAACACTAGCTCGCCTTACAAGAAACACACTCTGCTTTTGAGAAAAGAGCACTCTTCTACTCTACTGTGTTTCCTATGTGTTCCGAACAGTGAGCTTGCTCAGAACAAAAGAACTGTGCTTCCTACACACACGGGCCATATCTAGTTCAACTCTGCTTAGGAAAAAGACAAGAACAGTAGATCCTCTTCAGTCTAATATGCTGTACTTGCTGGGAACAGACACGAGTGCTATTTGCACTGTGTATGGCAAGGGGAGCACAATAGTGATTTTTTTTACCAGAAAAAAACTCTTGCTCGTAGGACCAAAAACTCCATGTGATTCAACTCCATTTAGGACTAAGAAACAAACGCTAGCTGGCCTTACGAGAAACACACTCTGCTTTTGAGAAAAGAGCACTCTTCTACACTACTGAGTTTCCTATGGTGTTCAAACAGTGAACTTGCTGAGAACAAAAGAACTGTGCTTCCTACACACACGGGCCATATCTAGTTCAACTCTGCTTAGGAAACTGACAAGCACAGTAGCTCCTCTTCAGTCCAATACACTGTTCTTGCTGGGAACAGACGCGAGTGCTATTTGCACTGTGTGAGGCAATGGGAGCGCAATAGTGACACTTATTACCAGAAAACAACTCTTGCTCGTAAGACCAGACTGCATGTGACTCAACTCCATTTCGGACTAGGAAACAAACGCTAGCTCGCCTTACAAGAAACACACTCTGCTTTTGAGAAAAGAGCACTCTTCTACTCTACTGTGTTTCCTATGGTGTCCGCACAGTGAGCTTGCTCAGAACAAAAGAACTGTGCTTCCTACACACGGGCCAAATCTAGTTCAATTCTGCTTAGGAAACTGACAAGAACCATAGCTCCTCTTCAGTCCAATACACTGTACTTGCTGGGAACAGACGGGAGTGCTATTTGCTCTGTGTATGGCAATGGAAGCGCAATAGTGACTCTTCTTACCAGAAAACAACTCTTGCTCCTAGGACCAGAAACTGCATGTGATTCAACTCCATTTAGGACTGGGAAACAAACGCTAGCTCGCCTTACAAGAAACACACTCTGCTTTTGAGAAAAGAGCACTCTTCTACTCTACTGTGTTTCCTATTGGGTCTGAACAGTGAGCTTGCTCATAACAAATGAACTGTGCTTCCTACACACACGAGCCACATCTTGTTCAACTCTGCTTAGGAAACTGACAAGAACAGTAGCTCCTCTTCAGTCCAATACACTGTACTTGCTGGGAAGAGACACGAGTGCTATTTGCACTGTGTATGGCAATGGGAGCGCAATACTGACTTTCTTACCTGAAAACAATTCTTGCTCTTAGGACCAAAAACTGCATGTGATTCAACTCCATTTAGAACTGGGAAATAAACGCTAGCTCGCCTTACAACAAATAGACTCTGCTTTTGAGAAAAAAGCACTCTTCTACTCAACTGTGTTTCCTATAGGGCCCGAAGAGTGAGCTTGCTCAGAACAAAAGACGTGTGCTTCCTACACATATGGCCATATCTAGTTCAATTCTGCTTAGGAAACTGACAAGAACAATAGCTCCTCTTCCGTCCAATACACTGTACAGGCTGGGAACACACGCCAGTGCTATTTGCCCAGTGTATGACAATGGGAGCGCAATAGTGACTCTTCTTACCAGAAAACAACTCTTGTTCATAAAACCAAAAACTGCATGTGATTCAACTCCACTTAGGACTGGGAAACAAATGCTAGCTCGCCTTACAAGAAACACACTCTGCTTTTGAGAAAAGAGCACTCTTCTACTCTACTGTGTTTCGTATAGTGCCAGAACAGTGAGCTTCCTGAGAACAAAAGAACTGTACTTCCTACACACACGGGCCATATCTAGTTCAACTCTGCTTAGGAAACTGACGAGAACAGTAGATCCTCTTCAGTCCAATACACTGTTCTTGCTGGGAACAGACGCGAGTGCTATTTGCACTGTATAAGGCAATGGGAGAGCAATAGTGACTCTTCTTACCAGAAAGCAACTCTTGCTCATAGGACCACAAACTGCATGTGACTCAAGTCGACTTAGGACTGGGAAACAAACACTAGCTCGCCTTACAAGAAACACACTCTGCTTTTGAGAAAAGAGCACTCTTCTACTCTACTGTGTTTCCTATAGTGCCAGAACAGTGAGCTTGCTCAGAACAAAAGAACTGTGCTTCCTACACACAGGGCCATATCTAGTTCAATTCTGCTTAGGTAACTGACAAGAACAGTAGATCCTCTTCAGTCCAATACACTGTACATGCTGGGAACAGACACCAGTGCTATTTGCCCTGTGTATGACAATGGGAGCGCAATAGTGACTCTTCTTATCAGAAAACAACTCTTTCTCGTAGGACCAGAATCTGCATGTGATTCAACTCATTTGAGGACTGGGAAACAAACGCTAGCTCACCATAAAAGAAACACACTCTGCTTTTGAGAAAAGGGCACTCTTCTACTCTACTGTGTTTCCTATGGAGTCCGAACAGTGAGCTTGCTCAGAACAAAAGAACTATGCTTCCTACACGGGCCATATCTAGTTCAACTCTGCATAGGAAACTGACAAGAACAGTAGCTCCTCTTCAGTCCAATACACTGTACTTGCTGGGAAGTGACACGAGTGCTATTTGCACTGTGTATGGCAATGGGAGCTCAATACTGAGTTTCCTTACCAGAAAACAACTCTTGCTCGTAGGACCAAAAACAGCATGTGATTCAACTCCATTTAGAACTGGGAAATAAACGCTAGCTCGCCTTACAAGAAACACACTCTACTTTTGAGAAAAGAGCACTCTTCTACTCTACTGTGTTTCCTATAGGGCCAGAACAGTGAGCTTGCTTAGAACAAAAGAACTGTGCTTCCTACACACATGGCCATATCTAGTTCAATTCTGCTTAGGAAACTGACAAGAACAGTAGCTTTTCTTCAGTCCAATACACTGTACTTGCTGGGAAGAGACACGAGTGCTATTTGCCCTGTGTATGACAATGGGAGCGCAATAGTGACTCTTCTTACCAGAAAACAACTCTTGCTCGTAGGATGAGAAACTGCATGTGATTCAACTCCATTTAGGACTGGGAAACAAATGCTAGCTCGCCTTCCAAGAAACACACTCTGCTTTTGAGAAAAGAGCACTCTTCTACTCTACTGTGTTTCCTACGAGGTCCGAACAGTGAGCTTGCTCAGAACAAAAGAACTGTGCTTCCTACACACACGGGCCATATCTAGTTCAACTCTCCTTAGGAAACTGACAAGAACAGTAGATCCTTTTCAGTCCAATACGCTGTACTTGCTGGGAACAGACACGAGTGCTATTTGCACTGTGTATGGCAAGGGGAGCACAATCGAGATTTTTTTGACCAGAAAACAACTCTTGCTCATAGGACCAAAAACTGAATGTGATTCAACTCCATTTAAAACTAAGAAACAAACGCTAGCTTGCCTTACAAGAAACACACTCTGCTTTTGAGAAAAGAGCACTCTTCTACTCTACTGTGTTTCTATAGGGCCAGAAGAGTGAGCTTGCTCAGAACAAAAGAACTGTGCTTCCTACACAAGGGCCATATCTAGTTCAATTCTGCTTAGGAAACTGACAAGAACCGTAGCTCCTCTTCAGTCCAATACACTGTACTTGCTGGGAAAAGAAGCGAGTGCTATTTGCCCTGTGTATGACAATGGGAGCGCAATAGTGACTCTTCTTACCAGAAAACAACTCTTGCTCATAGGACCACAAACTGCATGTGATTCAACTCCATTTAGGACTGGGAAAGAAATGCTAGCTTGCCTTCCAAGAAACACACTCTGCTTTTGAGAAAAGAGCACTCTTCTTCTCTACTGTGTTTCCTATGGGTTCCGAACAGTGAGCTTGCTCAGAACAAAAGAACTGTGCTTCCAACACACACGGGCCATATCTAGTTCAACTCTGTTTAGGAAAATGACAAGAACAGTAGATCCTCTTCAGTCCAATACACTGTACTTGCTGGGAACAGACACGAGTGCTATTTGCACTGTATAAGCTAATGGGAGAGCAATAGTGACTCTTCTTACCAGAAAGAAACTCTTGCTCATAGGACCACAAACTGCATGTGACTCAAGTCGACGTAGGACTGGGAAACAAACACTAGCTCGCCTTACAAGAAACACACTCTGCTTTTGAGAAAAGAGCACTCTTCTACTCTACTGTGTTTCCTATAGGGCCAGAACAGTGAGCTTGCTTAGAACAAAAGAACTGTGCTTCCTACACATACGGCCATATCTAGTTCAATTCTGCTTAGGAAACTGACAAGAAAAGTAGCTCCTCTTCAGTCCAATACACTGTACAGGCTGGGAACAGACGCCAGTGCTATTTGCCCTGTGTATGACAATGAGAGCGCAATAGTGAGTCTTCTTACCAGAAAACAACTCTTGCTCGTAGGATGAGAAACTGCATGTGATTCAACTCCATTTAGGAATGGGAAACAAATGCTAGCTCGCCTTCCAAGAAACACACTCTGCTTTTGAGAAAAGAGCACTCTTCTACTCTACTGTGTTTCCTACGGGGACCGAACAGTGAGCTTGCTCAGAACAAAAGAACTGTGCTTCCGACACACACGGGCCATATCTAGTTCAACTCTGCTTAGGAAACTGACAAAAACAGTAGCTCCTCTTCAGTCCAATACACTGTAAAGGCTGGGAACAGACGCCAGTGCTTTTTGCCCTGTGTATGACAATGGGAGAACAATAGTGACTCTTCTTAACTGAAAACAACTCTTGCTCGTAGGACCAGAAACTGCATGTGATTCAACTCCATTTAGGACTGGGAAACAAATGCTAGCTTGCCTTCCAAGAAACACACTCTGCTTTTGAGAAAAGAGCACTCTTCTTCTCTACTGTGTTTCCTATGGGTTCCGAACAGTGAGCTTGCTCAGAACAAAAGAACTGTGCTTCCTGCACACACAGGCCATATCTAGTTCAATTCTGCTTAGGAAAATGTCAAGAACAGTAGATCCTCTTCAGTCCAATACACTGTACTTGCTGGGAACAGACACGAGTGCTATTTGCACTGTATAAGGCAATGGGAGAACAAAAGTGACTCTTCTTACCAGAAAGCAATTCTTGCTCGTAGGACCACAAACTGCATGTGACTCAAGTCGACTTAGGACTGGGAAACAAACACTAGCTCGCCTTACAAGAAACACACTCTGCTTTTGAGAAAAGAGCACTCTTCTACTCTACTGTGTTTCCTATAGGGCCAGAACAGTGAGTTTGCTTAGTACAAAAGAACTGTGCTTCCTACACATACGGCCATATCTAGTTCAATTCTGCTTAGGAAACTGACAAGAACAGTAGCTCCTCTTCAGTCCAATACACTGTACTTGCTGGGAAGAGACAGGAGTGCTATTTGCACTGTGTATGGCAATGGGAGCGCAATACAGACTTTCCTTACCAGAAAACAACTCTTGCTCGTAGAACCAAAAACAGCATGTGATTGAACTCCATTTAGAACTGGGAAATAAACGCTAGCTCGCCTTACAAGAAACACACTCTACTTTTGAGAAAAGAGCACTCTTCTACTCTACAGTGTTTCCTATAGGGCCAGAACAGTGAGCTTGCTTAGAACAAAAGAACTGTGCTTCCTACACATACGGTCTTATCTAGTTCAATTCTGCTTAGGAAACTGACAAGAACAGTAGCTCCTCTTCAGTCCAATACACTGTACAGTCTGGTAACAGACGCCAGTGCTATTTGCCCTGTGTATGACAATGGGAGCGCAATAGTGACTCTTCTTACCAGAAAACAACTCTTGCTCGTAGGATGAGAAACTGCATGTGATTCAACTCCATTTAGGACTGGGAAACAAATGCTAGCTCGCCTTCCAAAAAACACACTCTGCTTTTGAGAAAAGAGCACTCTTCTACTCTACTGTGTTTCCTACGGGGTCCGAACAGTGAGCTTGCTCAGAACAAAGAACTGTGCTTCCTACACACACGGGCCATATCTAGTTCAACTCTGCTTAGGAAACTGACAAGAACAGTAGCTCCTCTTCAGTCCAATACACTGTAAAGGCTGGGAACAGACGCCAGTGCTATTTGCCCTGTGTATGACAATGGGAGAACAATAGTGACTCTTCTTACCTGAAAACAACTCTTGCTCGTAGGACCAGAAACTGCATGTGATTCAACTCCATTTAGGACTGGGAAACAAATGCTAGCTTGCCTTCCAAGAAACACACTCTGCTTTTGAGAAAAGAGCACTCTTCTTCTCTACTGTGTTTCCTATGGGTTCCGAACAGTGAGCTTGCTCAGAACAAAAGAACTGTGCTTCCTACACACACGGGCCATATCTAGTTCAACTCTGCTTAGGAAAATGTCAAGAACAGTAGATCCTCTTCAGTCCAATACACTGTACTTGCTGGGAACAGACACGAGTGCTATTTGCACTGTATAAGGCAATGGAAGAACAAAAGTGACTCTTCTTACCAGAAAGCAATTCTTGCTCGTAGGACCACAAACTGCATGTGACTCAAGTCGACTTAGGACTGGGAAACAAACACTAGCTCGCCTTACAAGAAACACACTCTGCTTTTGAGAAAAGAGCACTCTTCTACTCTACTGTGTTTCCTATAGGGCCAGAACAGTGAGCTTGATTAGTACAAAAGAACTGTGCTTCCTACACATACGGCCATATCTAGTTCAATTCTGCTTAGGAAACTGACAAGAACAGTAGCTCCTCTTCAGTCCAATACACTGTACTTGCTGGGAAGAGACACGAGTGCTATTTGCACTGTGTATGGCAATGGGAGCGCAATACAGACTTTCCTTACCAGAAATCAACTCTTGCTCGTAGAACCAAAAACAGCATGTGATTGAACTCCATTTAGAACTGGGAAATAAACGCTAGCTCACCTTACAAGAAACACACTCTACTTTTGAGAAAAGAGCACTCTTCTACTCTACTGTGTTTCGTATAGGGCCAGAACAGTGAGCTTGCTTAGAACAAAAGAACTGTGCTTCCTACACATACGGTCTTATCTAGTTCAATTCTGCTTAGGAAACTGACAAGAACAGTAGCTCCTCTTCAGTCCAATACACTGTACAGGCTGGTAACAGACGCCAGTGCTATTTGCCCTGTGTATGACAATGGGAGCGCAATAGTGACTCTTCTTACCAGAAAACAACTCTTGCTCGTAGGATGAGAAACTGCATGTGATTCAACTCCATTTAGGACTGGGAAACAAATGCTAGCTCGCCTTCCAAGAAACACACTCTGCTTTTGAGAAAAGAGCACTCTTCTACTCTACTGTGTTTCCTACGAGGTCCGAACAGTGAGCTTGCTCAGAACAAAAGAACTGTGATTCCTACACACACGGGCCATATCTAGTTCAACTCTGCTTAGGAAACTGACAAGAACAGTAGCTCCTCTTCAGTCCAATACACTGTAAAGGCTGGGAACAGACGCCAGTGCTATTTGCCCTGTGTATGACAATGGGAGAACAATAGTGACTCTTCTTACCTGAAAACAACTCTTGCTCGTAGGACCAGAAACTGCATGTGATTCAACTCCATTTAGGACTGGGAAACAAATGCTAGCTTGCCTTCCAAGAAACACACTCTGCTTTTGAGAAAAGAGCACTCTTCTTCTCTACTGTGTTTCCTATGGGTTCCGAACAGTGAGCTTGCTCAGAACAAAAGAACTGTGCTTCCTACACACACGGGCCATATCTAGTTCAACTCTGCATAGGAAAATGTCAAGAACAGTAGATCCTCTTCAGTCCAATACACTGTACTTGCTGGGAACAGACACAAGTGCTATTTGCACTGTATAAGGCAATGGGAGAGCAAAAGTGACTCTTCTTACCAGAAAGCAACTCTTGCTCGTAGGACCACAAACTGCATGTGACTCAAGTCGACTTAGGATTGGGAAACAAACGCTAGCTCGCCTTACAAGAAACACACTCTGCTTTTGAGAAAAGAGCACTCTTCTACTCTACTGTGTTTCCTATAGGGCCAGAACAGTGAGCTTGATTAGTACAAAAGAACTGTGCTTCCTACACATACGGCCATATCTAGTTCAATTCTGCTTAGGAAACTGACAAGAACAGTAGCTCCTCTTCAGTCCAATACACTGTACTTGCTGGGAAGAGACACGAGTGCTATTTGCACTGTGTATGGCAATGGGAGCGCAATAGTGACTCTTCTTACCAGAAAACAACTCATTCTCCTAGGACCAGAAACTACATGTGATTCACCTCACTTGAGGACTGGGAAACAAACGCTAGCTCACCATAAAAGAAACACACTCTGCTTTTGAGAAAAGGGCACTCTTCTACTCTACTGTGTTTCCTATGGAGTCCGCACAGTGAGCTTGCTCAGAACAAAAGAACTGTGCTTCCTACTCACACGGACCATATCTAGTTCAACTCTGCTTAGGAAACTGAGAAGAACAGTAGCTCCTCTTCAGTCCAATACACTGTACTTGCTGGGAAGAGACAGGAGTGCTATTTGCACTGTGTATGGCAATGGGAGCGCAATACAGACTTTCCTTACCAGAAAACAACTCTTGCTCGTAGAACCAAAAACAGCATGTGATTGAACTCCATTTAGAACTGGGAAATAAACGCTAGCTCGCCTTACAAGAAACACACTCTACTTTTGAGAAAAGAGCACTCTTCTACTCTACAGTGTTTCCTATAGGGCCAGAACAGTGAGCTTGCTTAGAACAAAAGAACTGTGCTTCCTACACATACGGTCTTATCTAGTTCAATTCTGCTTAGGAAACTGACAAGAACAGTAGCTCCTCTTCAGTCCAATACACTGTACAGTCTGGTAACAGACGCCAGTGCTATTTGCCCTGTGTATGACAATGGGAGCGCAATAGTGACTCTTCTTACCAGAAAACAACTCTTGCTCGTAGGATGAGAAACTGCATGTGATTCAACTCCATTTAGGACTGGGAAACAAATGCTAGCTCGCCTTCCAAAAAACACACTCTGCTTTTGAGAAAAGAGCACTCTTCTACTCTACTGTGTTTCCTACGGGGTCCGAACAGTGAGCTTGCTCAGAACAAAGAACTGTGCTTCCTACACACACGGGCCATATCTAGTTCAACTCTGCTTAGGAAACTGACAAGAACAGTAGCTCCTCTTCAGTCCAATACACTGTAAAGGCTGGGAACAGACGCCAGTGCTATTTGCCCTGTGTATGACAATGGGAGAACAATAGTGACTCTTCTTACCTGAAAACAACTCTTGCTCGTAGGACCAGAAACTGCATGTGATTCAACTCCATTTAGGACTGGGAAACAAATGCTAGCTTGCCTTCCAAGAAACACACTCTGCTTTTGAGAAAAGAGCACTCTTCTACTCTACTGTGTTTCCTATGGGTTCCGAACAGTGAGCTTGCTCAGAACAAAAGAACTGTGCTTCCTACACACACGGGCCATATCTAGTTCAACTCTGCTTAGGAAAATGTCAAGAACAGTAGATCCTCTTCAGTCCAATACACTGTACTTGCTGGGAACAGACACGAGTGCTATTTGCACTGTATAAGGCAATGGAAGAACAAAAGTGACTCTTCTTACCAGAAAGCAATTCTTGCTCGTAGGACCACAAACTGCATGTGACTCAAGTCGACTTAGGACTGGGAAACAAACACTAGCTCGCCTTACAAGAAACACACTCTGCTTTTGAGAAAAGAGCACTCTTCTACTCTACTGTGTTTCCTATAGGGCCAGAACAGTGAGCTTGATTAGTACAAAAGAACTGTGCTTCCTACACATACGGCCATATCTAGTTCAATTCTGCTTAGGAAACTGACAAGAACAGTAGCTCCTCTTCAGTCCAATACACTGTACTTGCTGGGAAGAGACACGAGTGCTATTTGCACTGTGTATGGCAATGGGAGCGCAATACAGACTTTCCTTACCAGAAATCAACTCTTGCTCGTAGAACCAAAAACAGCATGTGATTGAACTCCATTTAGAACTGGGAAATAAACGCTAGCTCACCTTACAAGAAACACACTCTACTTTTGAGAAAAGAGCACTCTTCTACTCTACTGTGTTTCGTATAGGGCCAGAACAGTGAGCTTGCTTAGAACAAAAGAACTGTGCTTCCTACACATACGGTCTTATCTAGTTCAATTCTGCTTAGGAAACTGACAAGAACAGTAGCTCCTCTTCAGTCCAATACACTGTACAGGCTGGTAACAGACGCCAGTGCTATTTGCCCTGTGTATGACAATGGGAGCGCAATAGTGACTCTTCTTACCAGAAAACAACTCTTGCTCGTAGGATGAGAAACTGCATGTGATTCAACTCCATTTAGGACTGGGAAACAAATGCTAGCTCGCCTTCCAAGAAACACACTCTGCTTTTGAGAAAAGAGCACTCTTCTACTCTACTGTGTTTCCTACGAGGTCCGAACAGTGAGCTTGCTCAGAACAAAAGAACTGTGATTCCTACACACACGGGCCATATCTAGTTCAACTCTGCTTAGGAAACTGACAAGAACAGTAGCTCCTCTTCAGTCCAATACACTGTAAAGGCTGGGAACAGACGCCAGTGCTATTTCCCTGTGTATGACAATGGGAGAACAATAGTGACTCTTCTTACCTGAAAACAACTCTTGCTCGTAGGACCAGAAACTGCATGTGATTCAACTCCATTTAGGACTGGGAAACAAATGCTAGCTTGCCTTCCAAGAAACACACTCTGCTTTTGAGAAAAGAGCACTCTTCTTCTCTACTGTGTTTCCTATGGTTCCGAACAGTGAGCTTGCTCAGAACAAAAGAACTGTGCTTCCTACACACACGGGCCATATCTAGTTCAACTCTGCATAGGAAAATGTCAAGAACAGTAGATCCTCTTCAGTCCAATACACTGTACTTGCTGGGAACAGACACAAGTGCTATTTGCACTGTATAAGGCAATGGGAGAGCAAAAGTGACTCTTCTTACCAGAAAGCAACTCTTGCTCGTAGGACCACAAACTTGCATGTGACTCAAGTCGACTTAGGATTGGGAAACAAACGCTAGCTCGCCTTACAAGAAACACACTCTGCTTTTGAGAAAAGAGCACTCTTCTACTCTACTGTGTTTCCTATAGGGCCAGAACAGTGAGCTTGATTAGTACAAAAGAACTGTGCTTCCTACACATACGGCCATATCTAGTTCAATTCTGCTTAGGAAACTGACAAGAACAGTAGCTCCTCTTCAGTCCAATACACTGTACTTGCTGGGAAGAGACACGAGTGCTATTTGCACTGTGTATGGCAATGGGAGCGCAATAGTGACTCTTCTTACCAGAAAACAACTCATTCTCCTAGGACCAGAAACTACATGTGATTCACCTCACTTGAGGACTGGGAAACAAACGCTAGCTCACCATAAAAGAAACACACTCTGCTTTTGAGAAAAGGGCACTCTTCTACTCTACTGTGTTTCCTATGGAGTCCGCACAGTGAGCTTGCTCAGAACAAAAGAACTGTGCTTTCCTACTCACACGGACCATATCTAGTTCAACTCTGCTTAGGAAACTGAGAAGAACAGTAGCTCCTCTTCAGTCCAATACACTGTACTTGCTGGGAAGAGACACGAGTGCTATTTGCACTGTGTATGGCAATGGGAGTGCAATACTGACTTTCCTTACCAGAAAACAACTCTTGCTCGTAGGACCAAAAACAGCATGTGATTCCACTCCATTTAGAACTTGGAAATAAACGCTATCTCGCCTTGCAACAAATAGACTCAACTTTTGAGAAAAGAGCACTCTTCTACTCTACTGTGTTTCCTATAGGGCCAGAACAGTGAGCTTGCTTAGTACAAAAGAACTGTGCTTCCTACACATACGGCCATATCTAGTTCAATTCTGCTTAGGAAACTGACAAGAACAGTAGCTCCTCTTCAGTCCAATACACTGTACAGGCTGGGAACAGATGCCACTGCTATTTGCCCTGTGTATGACAATGGGAGCGCAATAGTGACTCTTCTTACCAGAAAACAACTCTTGCTCGTAGGACCAGAAACTGCATGTGATTCAACTCCATTTAGGACCTGGGAAACAAATGCTAGCTTGCCTTCCAAGAAACACACTCTGCTTTTGAGAAAAGAGCACTCTTCTTCTCTACTGTGTTTCCTATGGGTTCCGAACAGTGAGCTTGCTCAGAACAAAAGAACTGTGCTTCCTACACACACGGGCCATATCTAGTTCAACTCTGCATAGGAAAATGTCAAGAACAGTAGATCCTCTTCAGTCCAATACACTGTACTTGCTGGGAACAGACACAAGTGCTATTTGCACTGTATAAGGCAATGGGAGAGCAAAAGTGACTCTTCTTACCAGAAAGCAACTCTTGCTCGTAGGACCACAAACTGCATGTGACTCAAGTCGACTTATGGATTGGGAAACAAACGCTAGCTCGCCTTACAAGAAACACACTCTGCTTTTGAGAAAAGAGCACTCTTCTACTCTACTGTGTTTCCTATAGTGCCAGAACAGTGAGCTTGCTCAGAACAAAAGAACTGTGCTTCCTACACACAGGGCCATATCTAGTTCAATTCTGCTTAGGTAACTGACAAGAACAGTAGATCCTCTTCAGTCCAATACACTGTACATGCTGGGAACAGACGCCAGTGCTATTTGCCCTGTGTTATGACAATGGGAGCGCAATAGTGACTCTTCTTACCAGAAAACAACTCATTCTCCTAGGACCAGAAACTACATGTGATTCACCTCACTTGAGGACTGGGAAACAAACGCTAGCTCACCATAAAAGAAACACACTCTGCTTTTGAGAAAAGGGCACTCTTCTACTCTACTGTGTTTCCTATGGAGTCCGCACAGTGAGCTTGCTCAGAACAAAAGAACTGTGCTTCCTACTCACACGGACCATATCTAGTTCAACTCTGCTTAGGAAACTGACAAGAACAGTAGCTCCTCTTCAGTCCAATACACTGTACTTGCTGGGAAGAGACACGAGTGCTATTGCACTGTGTATGGCAATGGGAGTGCAATACTGACTTTCCTTACCAGAAAACAACTCTTGCTCGTAGGACCAAAAACAGCATGTGATTCCACTCCATTTAGAACTTGGAAATAAACGCTATCTCGCCTTGCAAAAAATAGACTCAACTTTTGAGAAAAGAGCACTCTTCTACTCTACTGTGTTTCCTACGGGGGCCCGAACAGTGAGCTTGCTCAGAACAAAAGAACTGTGCTTCCTACCCCACACGGGCCATATCTAGTTCAACTCTGCTTAGGAAACTGACAAGAACAGTAGATCCTTTTCAGTCCAATACGCTGTACTTGCTGGTAACAGACATGAGTGCTATTTGCACTGTGTATGGCAAGGGGAGCACAATAGAGATTTTTTTGACCAGAAAACAACTCTTGCTCATAGGACCAAAAACTGAATGTGATTCAACTCCATTTAGGACTAAGAAACAAACGCTAGCTCGCCTTACAAGAAACACACTCTGCTTTTGAGAAAAGAGCACTCTTCTACTCTACTGTGTTTCTATAGGGGCCAGAAGAGTGAGCTTGCTCAGAACAAAAGAACTGTGCTTCCTACACACGGGCCGTATCTAGTTCAATTCTGCTTAGGAAAACTGACAAGAACCGTAGCTCCTCTTCAGTCCAATACACTGTACTTGCTGGGAAAAGAAGCGAGTGCTATTTGCCCAGTGTATGGCAATGGGAGCGCAATAGTGACTCTTCTTACCAGAAAACAACTCTTGCTCATAGGACCACAAACTGCATGTGACTCAACTCCATTTAGGACTGGGAAACAATTGCTAGATCGCCTTCCAAGAAACACACTCTGCTTTTGAAAAAAGAGCACTCTTCTACTCTACTGTGTTTCCTACGGGGTCCGAACAGTGAGCTTGCTCAGAACAAAAGAACTGTGCCTTCCTACACACACGGGCCATATCTAGTTCAACTCTGCTTAGGAAACTGACAAGAACAGTAGCTCCTCTTCAGTCCAATACACTGTACAGGCTGGGAACAGACGCCAGTGCTATTTGCCCTGTGTATGACAATGGGAGTACAATAGTGACTCTTCTTACCTGAAAACAACTCTTGCTCGTAGGAGGAGAAACTGCATGTGATTCAACTCCATTTAGGACTGGGAAACAAATGCTAGCTTGCCTTCCAAGAAACACACTCTGCTTTTGAGAAAAGAGCACTCTTCTTCTCTACTGTGTTTCCTATGGGTTCCGAACAGGTGAGCTTGCTCAGAACAAAAGAACTGTGCTTCCTACACACACGGGCCATATCTAGTTCAACTCTGTTTAGGAAAATGACAAGAACAGTAGATCCTCTTCAGTCCAATACACTGTACTTGCTGGGAACAGACACAAGTGCTATTTGCACTGTATAAGCTAATGGGAGAGCAATAGTGACTCTTCTTACCAGAAAGCAAACTCTTGCTCATAGGACCACAAACTGCATGTGACTCAAGTCCGACTTAGGACTGGGTAACAAACACTAGCTCGCCTTACAAGAAACACACTCTGCTTTTGAGAAAAGAGCACTCTTCTACTCTACTGTGTTTCCTATAGTGCCAGAACAGTGAGCTTTCTCAGAACAAAAGAACTGTGCTTCCTACACACAGGGCCATATCTAGTTCAATTCTGCTTAGGTAACTGACAAGAACAGTAGATCCTCTTCAGTCCAATACACTGTACATGCTGGGAACAGACGCCAGTGCTATTTGCCCTGTGTATGACAATGGGAGCACAATAGTGACTCTTCTTACCAGAAAACAACTCTTTCTCGTAGGACCAGAAACTGCATGTGATTCAACTCATTTGAGGACTGGGAAACAAACGCTAGCTCAACATAAAAGAAACACACTCTGCTTTTGAGAAAAGGGCACTCTTCTACTCTACTGTGTTTCCTATGGAGTCCGAACAGTGAGCTTGCTCAGAACGAAAGAACTATGCTTCCTACACACACGGGCCATATCTAGTTCAACTCTGCTTAGGAAACTGACAAGAACAGTAGCTCCTCTTCAGTCCAATACACTGTACTTGCTGGGAAGAGACACGAGTGCTATTTGCACTGTGTATGGCAATGCGAGCGCAATACTGACTTTCCTTACCAGAAAACAACTCTTGCTCGTAGGACCAAAAACAGCATGTGATTCAACTCCAATTAGAACTGGGAAATAAACGCTAGCTCGCCTTACAGAAACACACTCTACTTTTGAGAAAAGAGCACTCTTCTACTCTACTGTGTTTCCTATAGGGCCAGAACAGTGAGCTTGCTTAGAACAAAAGAACTGGGCTTCCTACACATACGGCCATATCTAGTTCAATTCTGCTTAGGAAACTGACAAGAACAGTAGCTCCTCTTCAGTCCAATACACTGTACAGGCTGGTAACAGACGCCAGTGCTATTTGCCCTGTGTATGACAATGGGAGCACAATAGTGACTCTTCTTACCAGAAAACAACTCTTGCTCGTAGGATGAGAAACTGCATGTGATTCAACTCCATTTAGGACTGGGAAACAAATGCTAGCTCGCCTTCCAAGAAACACATTTCTGCTTTTGAGAAAAGAGCACTCTTCTACTCTACTGTGTTTCCTACGGGGTCCGAACAGTGAGCTTGCTCAGAACAAAAGAACTGTGCTTCCTACACACACGGGCCATATCTAGTTCAACTCTGCTCAGGAAACTGACAAGAACAGTAGATCCTTTTCAGTCCAATACGCTGTACTTGCTGGGAACAGACACGAGTGCTATTTGCACTGTGTATGGCAAGGGGAGCACAATCGAGATTTTTTTGACCAGAAAACAACCTCTTGCTCATAGGACCAAAAACTGAATGTGATTCAACTCCATTTAGGACTAAGAAACAAACGCTAGCTCGCCTTACAAGAAACACACTCTGCTTTTGAGAAAAGAGCACTCTTCTACTCTACTGTGTTTCTATAGGGCCAGAAGAGTGAGCTTGCTCAGAACAAAAGAACTGTGCTTCCTACACACGGGCCATATCTAGTTCAATTCTGCTTAGGAAACTGACAAGAACAGTAGCTCCTCTTCAGTCCAATACACTGTACAGGCTGGGAACAGACGCCAGTGCTATTTGCCCTGTGTATGACAATGGGAGTACAATAGTGACTCTTCTTACCTGAAAACAACTCTTGCTCATAGGACCAGAAACTGCATGTGATTCAACTCCATTTAGGACTGGGAAACAAATGCTAGCTTGCCTTCCAAGAAAACACACTCTGCTTTTGAGAAAAGAGCACTCTTCTTCTCTACTGTGTTTCCTATGGGTTCCGAACAGTGAGCTTGCTCAGAACAAAAGAACTGTGCTTCCTACACACACGGGCCATATCTAGTTCAACTCTGTTTAGGAAAATGACAAGAACAGTAGATCCTCTTCAGTCCAATACACTGTACTTGCTGGGAACAGACACGAGTGCTATTTGCACTGTATAAGCTAATGGGAGAGCAATAGTGACTCTTCTTACCAGAAAGCAACTCTTGCTCATAGGAACACAAACTGCATGTGACTCAAGTCGACTTAGGACTGGGAAACAAACCCTAGCTCGCCTTACAAGAAACACACTCTGCTTTTGAGAAAAGAGCACTCTTCTACTCTACTGTGTTTCCTATAGTGCCAGAACAGTGAGCTTGCTCAGAACAAAAGAACTGTGCTTCCTACACACAGGGCCATATCTAGTTCAATTCTGCTTAGGTAACTGACAAGAACAGTAGATCCTCTTCAGTCCAATACACTGTACATGCTGGGAACAGACGCCAGTGCTATTGCCCTGTGTATGACAATGGGAGCACAATAGTGACTCTTCTTACCAGAAAACAACTCTTTCTCGTAGGACCAGAAACTGCATGTGATTCAACTCATTTGAGGACTGGGAAACAAACGCTAGCTCACCATAAAAGAAAACACACTCTGCTTTTGAGAAAAGGGCACTTCTCTACTCTACTGTGTTTCCTATGGAGTCCGAACAGTGAGCTTGCTCAGAACGAAAGAACTATGCTTCCTAAACACACGGGCCATGTCTAGTTAAACTCTGCTTAGGAAACTGACAAGAACAGTAGCTCCTCTTCAGTCCAATACACTGTACTTGCTGGAAGAGACCACGAGTGCTATTTGCACTGTGTATGGCAATGGGAGCGCAATACTGACTTTCCTTACCAGAAAACAACTCTTGCTCGTAGGACAAAAACAGCATGTGATTCAACTCCAATTAGAACTGGGAAATAAACACTAGCTCGCCTTACAAGAAACACACTCTACTTTTGAGAAAAGAGCACTCTTCTACTCTACTGTGTTTCCTATAGGGCCAGAACAGTGAGCTTGCATAGAACAAAAGAACTGTGCTTCCTACACATACGGCCATATCTAGTTCAATTCTGCTTAGGAAACCTGACAAGAACAGTAGCTCCTCTTCAGTCTAATACACTGTACAGGCTGGTAACAGACGCCAGTGCTATTTGCCCTGTGTATGACAATGGGAGCGCAATAGTGACTCTTCTTACCAGAAAACAACTCTTGCTCGTAGGATGAGAAACTGCATGTGATTCAACTCCATTTAGGACTGGGAAACAAATGCTAGCTCGCCTTCCAAAAACACACTCTGCTTTTGAGAAAAGAGCACTCTTCTACTCTACTGTGTTTCCTATGGGGTCCAAACAGTGAGCTTGCTCAGAACAAAAGAACTGTGCTTCCTACACACACGGGCCATATCTAGTTCAACTCTGCTCAGGAAACTGACAAGAACAGTAGATCCTTTTCAGTCCAATACGCTGTACTTGATGGGAACAGACACGAGTGCTATTTGCACTGTGTATGGCAAGGGGAGCACAATCGAGATTTTTTTGACCAGAAAACAACTCTTGCTCATAGGACCAAAAACTGAATGTGATTCAACTCCATTTAGGACTAAGAAACAAATGCTAGCTCGCCTTACAAGAAACACACTCTGCTTTTGAGAAAAGAGCACACTCTTCTACTCTACTGTGTTTCTATAGGGCAGAAGAGTGAGCTTGCTCAGAACAAAAGAACTGTGCTTCCTACACACGGGCCATATCTAGTTCAATTCTGCTTAGGAAACTGACAAGAACCGTAGCTCCTCTTCAGTTGCAATACACTGTACTTGCTGGGAAAAGAAGCGAGTGCTATTTGCCCTGTGTATGGCAATGGGAGCGCAATAGTGACTCTTCTTACCAGAAAACAACTCTTGCTCATAGGACCACAAACTGCATGTGATTCAACTCCATTTAGGACTGGGAAACAAATGCTAGCTTGCCTTCCAAGAAACACACTCTGCTTTTGAGAAAAGAGCACTCTTCTTCTCTACTGTGTTTCCTATGGGTTCCGAACAGTGAGCTTGCTCAGAACAAAAGAACTGTGCTTCCTACACACACGGGCCATATCTAGTTCAACTCTGCTTAGGAAAATGACAAGAACAGTAGTTCCTCTTCAGTCCAATACACTGTACTTGCTGGGAACAGACACGAGTGCTATTTGCACTGTATAAGCTAATGGAGAGCAATAGTGACTCTTCTTACCAGAAAGAAACTCTTGCTCATAGGACCACAAACTGCATGTGACTCAAGTCGACTTAGGACTGGGAAACAAACACTAGCTCGCCTTACAAGAAACACACTCTGCTTTTGAGAAAAGAGCACTCTCCTACTCTACAGTGTTTCCTATAGTGCCAGAACAGTGAGCTTGCTCAGAACAAAAGAACTGTGCTTCCTACACACAGGGCCATATCTAGTTCAATTCTGCTTAGGTAACTGACAAGAACAGTAGATCCTCTTCAGTCCAATACACTGTACATGCTGGGAACAGACGCCAGTGCTATTTGCCCTGTATATGACAATGGGAGCACAATAGTGACTCTTCTTACCAGAAAACAACTCTTTCTCGTAGGACCAGAAACTGCATGTGATTCAACTCATTTGAGGACTGGGAAACAAACGCTAGCTCACAAAAGAAACACACTCTGCTTTTGAGAAAAGGGCACTCTTCTACTCTACTGTGTTTCCTTTGGAGTCCGAACAGTGAGCTTGCTCAGAACGAAAGAACTATGCTTCCTACACACACGGGCCATATCTAGTTCAACTTTGCTTAGGAAAACTGACAAGAACAGTAGATCCTCTTCAGTCCAATACACTGTACTTGCTGGGAAGAGACACGAGTGCTATTTGCACTGTGTATGGCAATGGGAGCGCAATTACTGACTTTCCTTACCAGAAAACAACTCTTGCTCGTAGGACCAAAAACAGCATGTGATTCAACTCCAATTAGAACTGGAAAATAAACGCTAGCTCGCCTTACAAGTAACACACTCTACTTTTGAGAAAAGAGCACTCTTCTACTCTACTGTGTTTCCTATAGGGCCAGAACAGTGAGCTTGCTTAGAACAAAAGAACTGTGCTTCCTACACATACGGCCATATCTAGTTCAATTCTGCTTAGGAAACTGACAAGAACAGTAGCTCCTCTTCAGTCTAATACACTGTACAGGCTGGTAACAGAGGCCAGTGCTATTTGCCCTGTGTATGACAATGGGAGCGCAATAGTGACTCTTCTTACCAGAAAACAACTCTTGCTCGTAGGATGAGAAACTGCATGTGATTCAACTCCATTTAGGACTGGGAAACAAATGCTAGCTCGCCTTCCAAAAAACACACTCTGCTTTTGAGAAAAGAGCACTCTTCTACTCTACTGTGTTTCCTATGGGGTCCAAACAGTGAGCTTGCTCAGAACAAAAGAACTGTGCTTCCTACACACACGGGCCATATCTAGTTCAACTCTGCTCAGGAAACTGACAAGAACAGTAGATCCTTTTCAGTCCAATACGCTGTACTTGCTGGGAACAGACACGAGTGCTATTTGCACTGTGTATGGCAAGGGGAGCACAATCGAGATTTTTTTGACCAGAAAACAACTCTTGCTCATAGGACCAAAAACTGAATGTGATTCAACTCCATTTAGGACTAAGAAACAAACGCTAGCTCGCCTTACAAGAAACACACTCTGCTTTTGAGAAAAGAGCACTCTTCTACTCTACTGTGTTTCTATAGGGCCAGAAGAGTGAGCTTGCTCAGAACAAAAGAACTGTGCTTCCTACACACGGGCCATATCTAGTTCAATTCTGCTTAGGAAACTGACAAGAACCGTAGCTCCTCTTCAGTGCAATACACTGTACTTGCTGGGAAAAGAAGCGAGTGCTATTTGCCCTGTGTATGGCAATGGGAGCGCAATAGTGACTCTTCTTACCAGAAAACAACTCTTGCTCATAGGACCACAAACTGCATGTGATTCAACTCCATTTAGGACTGGGAAACAAATGCTAGCTTGCCTTCCAAGAAACACACTCTGCTTTTGAGAAAAGAGCACTCTTCTTCTCTACTGTGTTTCCTATGGGTTCCGAACAGTGAGCTTGCTCAGAACAAAAGAACTGTGCTTCCTACACACACGGGCCATATCTAGTTCAACTCTGCTTAGGAAAATGACAAGAACAGTAGTTCCTCTTCAGTCCAATACACTGTACTTGCTGGGAACAGACACGAGTGCTATTTGCACTGTATAAGCTAATGGGAGAGCAATAGTGACTCTTCTTACCAGAAAGCAACTCTTGCTCATAGGACCACAAACTGCATGTGACTCAAGTCGACTTAGGACTGGGAAACAAACACTAGCTCGCCTTACAAGAAACACACTCTGCTTTTGAGAAAAGAGCACTCTTCTACTCTACAGTGTTTCCTATAGTGCCAGAACAGTGAGCTTGCTCAGAACAAAAGAACTGTGCTTCCTACACACAGGGCCATATCTAGTTCAATTCTGCTTAGGTAACTGACAAGAACAGTAGATCCTCTTCAGTCCAATACACTGTACATGCTGGGAACAGACGCCAGTGCTATTTGCCCTGTGTATGACAATGGGAGCACAATAGTGACTCTTCTTACCAGAAAACAACTCTTTCTCGTACGACCAGAAACTGCATGTGATTCAACTCATTTGAGGACTGGGAAACAAACGCTAGCTCACAAAAGAAACACACTCTGCTTTTGAGAAAAGGGCACTCTTCTACTCTACTGTGTTTCCTATGGAGTCCGAACAGTGAGCTTGCTCAGAACGAAAGAACTATGCTTCCTACACACACGGGCCATATCTAGTTCAACTTTGCTTAGGAAACTGACAAGAACAGTAGATCCTCTTCAGTCCAATACACTGTACTTGCTGGGAAGAGACACGAGTGCTATTTGCACTGTGTATGGCAATGGGAGCGCAATACTGACTTTCCTTACCAGAAAACAACTCTTGCTCGTAGGACCAAAAACAGCATGTGATTCAACTCCAATTAGAACTGGGAAATAAACGCTAGCTCGCCTTACAAGTAACACACTCTACTTTTGAGAAAAGAGCACTCTTCTACTCTACTGTGTTTCCTATAGGGCCAGAACAGTGAGCTTGCTTAGAACAAAAGAACTGTGCTTCCTACACATACGGCCATATCTACTTCAATTCTGCTTAGGAAACTGACAAGAACAGTAGCTCCTCTTCAGTCTAATACACTGTACAGGCTGGTAACAGACGCCAGTGCTATTTGCCCTGTGTATGACAATGGGAGCGCAATAGTGACTCTTCTTACCAGAAAACAACTCTTGCTCGTAGGATGAGAAACTGCATGTGATTCAACTCCATTTAGGACTGGGAAACAAATGCTAGCTCGCCTTCCAAGAAACACACTCTGCTTTTGAGAAAAGAGCACTCTTCTACTCTACTGTGTTTCCTACGGGGTCCGAACAGTGAGCTTGCTCAGAACAAAAGAACTGTGCTTCCTACACACACGGGCCATATCTAGTTCAACTCTGCTCAGGAAACTGACAAGAACAGTAGCTCCTCTTCAGTCCAATACACTGTACAGGCTGGGAACAGACGCCAGTGCTATTTGCCCTGTGTATGACAATGGGAGTACAATAGTGACTCTTCTTACCTGAAAACAACTCTTGCTCCTAGGACCAGAAACTGCATGTGATTCAACTCCATTTAGGACTGGGAAACAAATGCTAGCTTGCCTTCCAAGAAACACACTCCGCTTTTGAGAAAAGAGCACTCTTCTTCTCTACTGTGTTTCCTATGGGTTCCGAACAGTGAGCTTGCTCAGAACAAAAGAACTGTGCTTCCTACACACACGGGCCATATCTAGTTCAACTCTGCTTAGGAAAATGACAAGAACAGTAGATCCTCTTCAGTCCAATACACTGTACTTGCTGGGAACAGACACGAGTGCTATTTGCACTGTATAAGCTAATGGGAGAGCAATAGTGACTCTTCTTACCAGAAAGCAACTCTTGCTCATAGGACCACAAACTGCATGTGACTCAAGTCGACTTAGGACTGGGAAACAAACACTAGCTCGCCTTACAAGAAACACACTCTGCTTTTGAGAAAAGAGCACTCTTCTACTCTACTGTGTTTCCTATAGTGCCAGAACAGTGAGCTTGCTCAGAACAAAAGAACTGTGCTTCCTACACACAGGGCCATATCTAGTTCAATTCTGCTTAGGTAACTGACAAGAACAGTAGATCCTCTTCAGTCCAATACACTGTACATGCTGGGAACAGACGCCAGTGCTATTTGCCCTGTGTATGACAATGGGATTGCAATAGTGACTCTTCTTACCAGAAAACAACTCTTTCTTGTAGGACCAGAAACTGCATGTGATTCAACTCATTTGAGGACTGGGAAACAAACGCTAGCTCACCATAAAAGAAACACACTCTGCTTTTGAGAAAAGGGCACTCTTCTACTCTACTGTGTTTCCTATGGATTCCGAACAGTGAGCTTGCTCAGAACGAAAGAACTATGCTTCCTACACACACGGGCCGTATATAGTTCAATTCTGCTTAGGAAACTGACAAGAACAGTAGCTCCTCTTCAGTCCAATACACTGTACTTGCTGGAAACAGACACGAGTGCTATTTGCACTGTGTATGGCAAGGGGAGCACAATAGAGATTTTTTTGACCAGAAAACAACTCTTGCTCATAGGACCAATAACTGAATGTGATTCAACTCCATTTAGGACTAAGAAACAAACGCTAGCTCGCCTTACAAGAAACAGACTCTGCTTTTGAGAAAAGAGCACTCTTCTACTCTATTGTGTTTCTATAGGGACAGAAGAGTGAGCTTGCTGAGAACAAAAGAACTGTGCTTCCTACACACGGGCCATATCTAGTTCAATTCTGCTTAGGAAACTGACAAGAACCGTAGCTCCTCTTCAGTCCAATACACTGTACTTGCTGGGAACAGAAGCGAGTGCTATTTGCCCTGTGTATGGCAATGGGAGCGCAATAGTGACTCTTCTTACCAGAAAACAACTCTTGCTCGTAGGACCACAAACTGCATGTGATTCAACTCCATTTATAACTGGGAAATAAATGCTACCTCGCCTTACAACAAATAGACTCTGCTTTTGAGAAAAGAGCACTCTTCTACTCTACTGTGTTTCCTATAGGGCCAGAACAGTGAGCTTACTCAGAACAAAAGAACTGTGCTTCCTACACATAAGGCCATATCTAGTTCAACTCTGCTTAAAAAACTGACAAGAACAGTAGCTCCTCTTCAGTCCAATACACTGTACAGGCTGGGAACAGATGCCATTGCTATTTGCCCTGTGTATGACAATGGGAGAACAATAGTGACTTTCCTTGCCAGAAAACAACTCTTGCTCGTAGGGCCAAAAACTGCATGTGATTCAACTCCATTTAGGACTGGGAAACAAACGCTAGCTCGCCTTATGAGAAACACACTCTGCTTTTGAGAAAAGAGCACTCTTCTACACTACTGTGTTTACTATGGGGTCCGAACAGTGAGCTTTCATAGAACAAAAGAACTGTGCTTCCTACACACAAGAGCCATATCTAGTTCAACTCTGCTTACGAAACTGACAAGAACAGTAGCTCCTCTTCATTCCAATACACTGTACTTGCTGGGAAGAGACGCGAGTGCTATTTGCACTGTGTATGGCAATGGGAGCGCAATAGTGACTCTTCTTACAAGAAAACAACTCTTGCTCACAGGACCAGAAACTGCATGGGATTCAACTCCATTTCTGACTGGAAACAAACACTAGCTCGACTTCAAGAAACACACTCTGCTTTTGAGAAAAGACCACTCTTCTACTCTACTGTGTTTCCTACAGGGCCAGAACAGTGAGCTTGCTCAGAACAAAAGAACTGTGCTTCCTACACACACGGGCCATATCTAGTTCAACTCTGCTTAGGAAACTGACAAGAACAGTAGCTCCTCTTCAGTACAATACACTGTACTTGCTGGGAACAGATGCGAGTGCTATGTGTACTGTGTATGGCAATGTGAGTGCAATAGTGACTCTTATTACCAGAAAACAACTCTTGCTCGTAGGAACAGAAACTGCATGTGATTCAACTGCATTTAGGACTGGGAAACAAACACTATCTCACCTTACAAGAAACACACTCTGCCTTTGAGAAAAGAGCACTCTTCTACTCTACTGTGTTTCCTATAGGGCCAGAACAGTGAGCTTGCTTAGTACAAAAGAACTGTGCTTCCTACACATACGGCCATATCTAGTTCAATTCTGCTTAGGAAACTGACAAGAGCAGTAGCTCCTCTTCAGTCCAATACACTGTACTTGCTGGGAAGAGACACGAGTGCTATTTGCACTGTGTATGGCAATGGGAGCGCAATACAGACTTTCCTTACCAGAAAACAACTCTTGCTTGTAGAACCAAAAACAGCATGTGATTGAACTCCATTTAGAACTGGGAAATAAACGCTAGCTCGCCTTACAAGAAACACACTCTACTTTTGAGAAAAAAGCACTCTTCTACTCTACTGTGTTTCCTATGGGGTCTGAACAGTGAGCTTGCTCAGAACAAAAGAACTGTGCTTCCTACACTCATGGGCCATATCTAGTTCAATTCTTCTTAGGTAACTTACAAGAACAGTAGATCCTCTTCAGTCCAATAAACTGTACATGCTGGGAACAGACGCCAGTGCTATTTGCCCTGTGTATGACAATGGGAGCGCAATAGTGACTCTTCTTACCAGAAAACAACTCTTTCTCGTAGGACCAGAAACTGCATGTGATTCAACTCCTTTGAGGACTGGAAAACCAACACTAGCTCGACATACAAGAAACACACTCTGCTTTTGAGAAAAGGGCACTCTTCTACTCTACTGTGTTTCCTATGGAGTCCGCACAGTGATCTTGCTCAGAACAAAAGAACTGTGCTTCCTACACACACGGGCCATATCTAGTTCAACTCTGCTTAGGAAACTAACAAGAACAGTAGCTCCTCTTCAGTCCAATACACTGTACTTGCTGGGAACAGACTAGAGTGCTATTTGCACTGTGTATGGCAATGGGAGCGCAATAGTGACTCTTCTTACCAGAAAACAACTCTTGCTCGTAGGAACAGAAACTGCATGTGAATCAACTCCATTTAGGACTGGGAAACAAACGCTCGCTTGCCTTACAAGAAACACACTCTGCTTTTGAGAAAAAAGCACTCGTCTACACTACTGTGTTTCCTATGGTGTCCAAACAGTGTGCTTACTCAGAACAAAAGAACTGTGCTTCCTACAACACGGGCCATATCTAGTTCAACTCTGCTTAGAAAACTGACAAGAACAGTAGCTCCTCTTCAGTCCAATACACTGTACATGCTGGGAACAGACGCTACTGCTATTTGCACTGTGCATGGCAATGGGAGCACAATAGTGACTCTTCTTTGCAGAAAACAACTCTTCCTTGTAGGACCAGAAACTGCATGGGATTCAACTGCATTTAGGACTGGGAAACAAACGCTAGCTCGCCTTACAAGAAACACACTCTGCTTTTGAGAAAAGAGCACTCTTCTACACTACTGTGTTTGCTATGGTGTCCAAACAGTGAGCTTGCTCAGACCAAAAGAACTGTGCTTCCTACACACACGGGCCAATTCTATTTCAACTCTTCTTAGGAAACTGACAAGAACAGTAGCTCCTCTTCAGTCCAATACACTGTACATGGTGGAAACAGACGCTAGTGTTATTTGCACTGTGTATGGCAATGGGAGCACAATAGTGACTCTTCTTACCAAAAAAACTCTTGCTCGTAGGACCAGACAATGCATGGGAATCAACTCCATTTAGGACTGGGAAACAAACACTAGCTCGCCTTACAAGAAACACACTCTGCTTTTGTGTGTGTTTTCTACTCAACTGTGTCTCCTATGGGGTCCAAACAGTGAGCTTGCTCAGAACAAAAGAACTGTGCTTCCTACACACACGGGCCATATCTAGTTCAACTCTGCTTAGGAAAATGACAAGAACAGTATATCCTCTTCAGTCCAATACGCTGTACTTACTGGGAACAGACACGAGTGCTATTTGCACTGTATATGGCAATGGGAGCGCAATAGTGACTCTTCTTACCAGAAAGCAACTCTTGCTCGTAGGACCACAAACTGCATGTGACTCAAGTCCATTTAGGATTGCGAAACAAACGCTAGCTCGCCTTACAAGAAACACACTCTGCTTTTGAGAAAAGAGCACTCTTCTACTCTACTGTGTTTCCTATAGTGCCAGAACAATGACCTTGCTCAGAACAAAAGAAATGTGCTTCCTAAACACACGGGCCATATCTAGTTCAATTCTGCTTAGGTTACTGACAAGAACAGTAGATCCACTTCAGTCCAATACACTGTACATGCTGGGAACAGACACCAGTGCTATTTGCCCTGTGTATGACAATGGGAGTGCAATAGTGACTTTTCTTACCAGAAAACAACTCTTTCTCGTAGGAACAGAGACTGCATGTGATTCAAATCCATTGAGGACTGGGAAACAAACGCTAGCTCGCCATACAAGAAACACATTCTGCTTTTGAGTAAAGGGCAGTATTCTACTCTACTGTGTTTCCTATGGATTCCGAACAGTGAGCTTGCTCAGAACAAAAGAACTGTGCTTCCTACAAACAAGGGCCATATATAGTTCAACTCTGCTTAAGAAACTGACAAGAACTGTAGCTCCTCTTCAGTCCAATACACTGTACTTGCTGGGAACAGACTCCAGTGCTATTTGTACTGTGTATGGCAATGGGAGCGCAAGAGTGACTCTTCTTACCAGAAAACAACTCTTGCTCATAGGACCAGAAACTGCATGTGATTCAACTCCATTTAGGACTGGGAAACAAACGCTAGCTCGCCTTACAAGAAACACACTCTGCTTTTGAGAAAAGAGCACTCTTCTACTCTACTGTGTTTCCTAATGGGTCTGAACAGTAAGCTTGCTCCTAACAAATGAACTGTGGTTCCTACACACACGAGCCACATCTAGTTCAACTCTGCTTAGGAAACTGACAAGAACAGTATCTCCTCTTCAGTCCAATACACTGTACTTACCTGGAAGAGACACGAGTGCTATTTGCACTGTGTATGGCAATGGGAGCACAATAGTGACTTTCCTTACCAGAAAAAACTCTTGCTTGTAGGACCAAAAACTGCATGTGATTCAACTCCATTTAGAACTGGGAAATAAACGCTAGCTCGCCTTACAACAAATAGACTCTGCTTTTGAGAAAAGAGCACTCTTCTACTCTACTGTGTTTCCTATTGTGCCAGAACAGTGAGCTTGCTCAGAACAAAAAAACTGTACTTCCTACACATACGGCCAAATCTAGTACAATTCTGCTTAGGAAACTGACAAGAACAGTAGATCCTCTTCCGTCCAATACACTGTACATGCTGGGAACAGACACAAGTGCTATTTGCTCTGTGTATGGCAATGAGACCACAATAGTGACTTTCCTTGCCAGAAAACAACTCTTGCTCGTAGGAACAGAAACTGCTTGTGATTCAACTCCATTTAGGACTGGGAAACTAACGATAGCTCGCCTTACAAGAAACACACTCTGCTTTTGAGAAAAGAGCACTCTTCTACTCTACTGTGTTTCCTATGGGGTCCAAACAGTGAGCTTGCTCAGAACAAAAGAATTGACTTCCTACACACACGGGCCATATCTAGTTCAACTCTGCTGAGGAAAATGACAAGAACAGTAGCTCCTCTTCAGTCCAATACACTGTACTTGCTGGGAACAGACGCGAGTGCTATTTGCACTGTGTATCACAATGGGAGCACAATAGTGACTCTTCATACCAGAAAACAACTCTTGCTCATAGGACCAGAAACTGCATGTGAATCAACTCCATTTAGGACTGTGAAACAAATGCTAGGTAGCCTTACAAAAAAACACACTCTGCTTTTGAGTAAAGAACAATCCTCTACTCTACTGTGTTTCCTATAGGGCCAGAACACTGAGCTTGCTCAGAACAAAAGAACTGTGCTTCCTACACACAAGGGCCATATATATTTCAACTCTGCTAAGGAAACTGACAAGAACAGTAGCTCCTCTTCAGTCCAATAAACTGTACTTGCTGGGAACAGACACAAGTGCTATTTGCACTGTGTATGGCAATGGGAGTGCAATAGTAACTTTCCTTACCAGAAAACAACTCTTGCTCATAGGACCAAAAACTGCATGTGATTCAACTCCATTTAGAACTGGGAAATATACGCTAGCTCGCCTTACAAAAAATAGACTCTGCTTTTGAGAAAAGAGCACTCTTCTACTCTACTGTGTTTCCTATAGGGCCAGAAGAGTGAGCTTGCTTAGAATAAAAGGACTGTGCTTCCTACACATACGGCCATATCTAGTTCAATTCTGCCTAGGAAACTGAAAAGAACAGTAGCTCCTCTTCAGTCCAATACACTGTACAGGCTGGAACAGACGCCAGTGCTATTTGCCTGTGTATGACAATGGGAGCACAATAGTGACTCTTCTTACCAGAAAACAACTCTTGCTCATAGGACCAAAAACTGCATGTGATTCAACTCCATTTAGAACTGGGAAATAAACGCTAGCTCGCCTTACAACAAATAGACTCTGCTTTTGAGAAAAGAGCACTCTTCTACTCTAGTGTGTTTCCTAAGAAGCCAGAACAGTGAGCTTGCTTAGAACAAAAGAAGTGTGCTTCCTACACACACGGCCATGTCTAGTTCAATTCTGCTTAGGAAACTGACAAGAACAGTAGTTGCTCTTCAGTACAATACACTGTACATGCTGGGAACAGAGGCTAGTGCTATTTGCACTGTGTATGGCAATGGGAGCGCAATAGTGACTCTTCTTACCAGAAAACCACTCTTGCTCGTAGGACCACAAACTGCATGTGACTCAAGTCTATTTAGGACTGGGAAACAAACGCGAGCTCGTCTTCAAGAAACACACTCTGATTTTGACAAAAGAGCACTCTTCTACTCTACTATTTTCCTATGGGGTCCAAACAGTGAGCTTGCTCAGAACAAAAGAACAGTGCTTC